>NW_028228264.1:0-22907 GCF_978045245.1 Mus caroli | reverse complement strand
AATTTACTGAAAAACCCGCATTAGATGAAATGCACAGTTTAGTACATTGTATATGAGTGAGTTGCACTGAAAAACTTAGAATTTACTGAAAAACCCGCATTAGAAGAAATGCACAGTGTAGTACATTGTATATGAGTGAGTTGCACTGAAAAACTTAGAATTTACTGAAAAACCCGCATTAGAAGAAATGCACAGTGTAGTACATTGTATATGAGTGAGTTGCACTGAAAAACTTAGAATTTACTGAAAAACCCGCATTAGACGAAATGCACAGTGTAGTACATAGTATATGAGTGAGTTGCACTGAAAAACTTAGAATTTACTGAAAAACCCGCATTAGACGAAATGCACAGTGTAGTACATAGTATATGAGTGAGTTGCACTGAAAAACTTAGAATTTACTGAAAAACCCGCATTAGACGAAATGCACAGTGTAGTACATTGTATATGAGTGAGTTGCACTGAAAAACTTAGAATTTACTGAAAAACCCGCATTAGACGAAATGCACAGTGTAGTACATTGTATATGAGTGAGTTGCACTGAAAAACTTAGAATTTACTGAAAAACCCGCATTAGACGAAATGCACAGTGTAGTACATAGTATATGAGTGAATTGCACTGAAAAACTTAGAATTTACTGAAAAACCCGCATTAGACGAAATGCACAGTGTAGTACATTGTATATGAGTGAGTTGCACTGAAAAACTTAATTTACTGAAAAACCCGCATTAGACGAAATGTACAGTGTAGTACATAGTATATGAGTGAGTTGCACTGAAAAACTTAGAATTTACTGAAAAACCCGCATTAGACGAAATGCACAGTGTAGTACATAGTATATGAGTGAGTTGCACTGAAAAACTTAGAATTTACTGAAAAACCCGCATTAGACGAAATGCACAGTGTAGTACATTGTATATGAGTGAGTTGCACTGAAAAACTTAGAATTTACTGAAAAACCCGCATTAGACGAAATGCACAGTGTAGTACATTGTATATGAGTGAGTTGCACTGAAAAACTTAGAATTTACTGAAAAACCCGCATTAGACGAAATGCACAGTGTAGTACATAGTATATGAGTGAGTTGCACTGAAAAACTTAGAATTTACTGAAAAACCCGCATTAGACGAAATGCACAGTGTAGTACATTGTATATGAGTGAGTTGCACTGAAAAACTTAGAATTTACTGAAAAACCCGCATTAGACGAAATGCACAGTGTAGTACATTGTATATGAGTGAGTTGCACTGAAAAACTTAGAATTTACTGAAAAACCCGCATTAGACGAAATGCACAGTTTAGTACATTGTATATGAGTGAGTTGCACTGAAAAAATTAGAATTTACTGAAAAACCCGCATTAGACGAAATGCACAGTGTAGTACATTGTATATGAGTGAGTTGCACTGAAAAACTTAGAATTTACTGAAAAACCCGCATTAGACGAAATGCACAGTGTAGTACATTGTATATGAGTGAGTTGCACTGAAAAACTTAGAATTTACTGAAAAACCCGCATTAGACGAAATGTACAGTGTAGTACATAGTATATGAGTGAGTTGCACTGAAAAACTTAGAATTTACTGAAAAACCCGCATTAGACGAAATGCACAGTGTAGTACATAGTATATGAGTGAGTTGCACTGAAAAACTTAGAATTTACTGAAAAACCCGCATTAGACGAAATGCACAGTGTAGTACATTGTATATGAGTGAGTTGCACTGAAAAACTTAGAATTTACTGAAAAACCCGCATTAGACGAAATGCACAGTGTAGTACATTGTATATGAGTGAGTTGCACTGAAAAACTTAGAATTTACTGAAAAACCCGCATTAGACGAAATGCACAGTTTAGTACATTGTATATGAGTGAGTTGCACTGAAAAAATTAGAATTTACTGAAAAACCCGCATTAGACGAAATGCACAGTGTAGTACATTGTATATGAGTGAGTTGCACTGAAAAACTTAGAATTTACTGAAAAACCCGCATTAGACGAAATGCACAGTGTAGTACATTGTATATGAGTGAGTTGCACTGAAAAACTTAGAATTTACTGAAAAACCCGCATTAGACGAAATGTACAGTGTAGTACATAGTATATGAGTGAGTTGCACTGAAAAACTTAGAATTTACTGAAAAACCCGCATTAGACGAAATGCACAGTGTAGTACATAGTATATGAGTGAGTTGCACTGAAAAACTTAGAATTTACTGAAAAACCTGCATTAGACGAAATGCACAGTGTAGTACATAGTATATGAGTGAGTTGCACTGAAAAACTTAGCATTTACTGAAAAACCCGCATTAGACGAAATGAACAGTGTAGTACATTGTATATGAGTGAGTTGCACTGAAAAACTTAGAATTTACTGAAAAAACCGCATTAGACGAAATGCACAGTGTAGTACATTGTATATGAGTGAGTTGCACTGAAAAACTTAGAATTTACTGAAAAACCCGCATTAGACGAAATGAACAGTGTAGTACATTGTATATGAGTGAGTTGCACTGAAAAACTTAGAATTTACTGAAAAAACCCGCATTAGACGAAATGCACAGTGTAGTACATTGTATATGAGTTAGTTGCACTGAAAAAATTAGAATTTACTGAAAAACCCGCATTAGACGAAATGAACAGTGTAGTACATTGTATATGAGTGAGTTGCACTGAAAAACTTAGAATTTACTGAAAAAACCCGCATTAGACGAAATGCACAGTGTAGTACATTGTATATGAGTGAGTTGCACTGAAAAACTTAGAATTTATTGAAAAACCCGAATTAGAGGAAATGCACAGTGTAGTACATTGTATATGAGTGAGTTGCACTGAAAAACTTAGAATTTACTTAAAAACCCGCATTAGACGAAATGCACAGTGTAGTACATTGTATATGAGTGAGTTGCACTGAAAAACTTAGAATTTACTGAAAAACCCGCATTAGACGAAATACACAGTGTAGTACATAGTATATGAGTGAGTTGCACTGAAAAACTTAGAATTTACTGAAAAACCCGCATTAGACGAAATGCACAGTGTAGTACATTGTATATGAGTGAGTTGCACTGAAAAACTTAGAATTTACTGAAAAACCCGCATTAGACGAAATGTACAGTGTAGTACATAGTATATGAGTGAGTTGCACTGAAAAACTTAGAATTTACTGAAAAACCCGCATTAGACGAAATGCACAGTGTAGTACTTAGTATATGAGTGAGTTGCACTGAAAAACTTAGAATTTACTGAAAAACCCGCATTAGAAGAAATGCACAGTGTAGTACATTGTATATGAGTGAGTTGCACTGAAAAACTTAGAATTTACTGAAAAACCCGCATTAGACGAAATGCACAGCGTAGTACATAGTATATGAGTGAGTTGCACTGAAAAACTTAGAATTTACTGAAAAACCCGCATTAGACGAAATGCACAATGTAGTACATTGTATATGAGTGAGTTGCACTGAAAAACTTAGAATTTACTGAAAAACCCGCATTAGACGAAATGCACAGTGTAGTACATAGTATATGAGTGAGTTGCACTGAAAAACTTAGAATTTACTGAAAAACCCGCATTAGACGAAATGTACAGTGTAGTACACAGTATATGAGTGAGTTGCACTGAAAAACTTAGAATTTACTGAAAAACCCGCATTAGAAGAAATGCACAGTGTAGTACATAGTATATGAGTGAGTTGCACTGAAAAACTTAGAATTTACTGAAAAACCCGCATTAGACGAAATGCACAGTGTAGTACATTGTATATGAGTGAGTTGCACTGAAAAACTTAGAATTTACTGAAAAACCCGCATTAGACGAAATGCACAGTGTAGTACATTGTATATGAGTGAGTTGCACTGAAAAACTTAGAATTTACTGAAAAACCCGCATTAGACGAAATGCACAGTGTAGTACATTGTATATGAGTGAGTTGCACTGAAAAACTTAGAATTTACTGAAAAACCCGCATTAGACGAAATGCACAGTGTAGTACATTGTATATGAGTGAGTTGCACTGAAAAACTTAGAATTTACTGAAAAACCCGCATTAGACGAAATGCACAGTGTAGTACATTGTATATGAGTGAGTTGCACTGAAAAACTTAGAATTTACTGAAAAACCCGCATTAGACGAAATGCACAGTGTAGTACATTGTATATGAGTGAGTTGCACTGAAAAACTTAGAATTTACTGAAAAACCCGCATTAGACGAAATGCACAGTGTAGTACATAGTATATGAGTGAATTGCACTGAAAAACTTAGAATTTACTGAAAAACCCGCATTAGACGAAATGCACAGTGTAGTACATTGTATATGAGTGAGTTGCACTGAAAAACTTAGAATTTACTGAAAAACCCGCATTAGACGAAATGTATAGTGTAGTACATAGTATATGAGTGAGTTGCACTGAAAAACTTAGAATTTACTGAAAAACCCGCATTAGACGAAATGCACAGTGTAGTACATAGTATATGAGTGAGTTGCACTGAAAAACTTAGAATTTACTGAAAAACCCGCATTAGACGAAATGCACAGTGTAGTACATTGTATATGAGTGAGTTGCACTGAAAAACTTAGAATTTACTGAAAAACCCGCATTAGACGAAATGAACAGTGTAGTACATTGTATATGAGTGAGTTGCACTGAAAAACTTAGAATTTACTGAAAAACCCGCATTAGACGAAATGCACAGTGTAGTACATTGTATATGAGTGAGTTGCACTGAAAAACTTAGAATTTACTGAAAAACCCGCATTAGATGAAATTCACAGTGTAGTACATTGTATATGAGTGAGTTGCACTGAAAAACTTAGAATTTACTGAAAAACCCGCATTAGACGAAATGCACAGTGTAGTACATTGTATATGAGTGAGTTGCACTGAAAAACTTAGAATTTACTGAAAAACCCGCATTAGACGAAATGCACAGTGTAGTACATTGTATATGAGTGTGTTGCACTGAAAAACTTAGAATTTACTGAAAAACACGCATTAGACGAAATGCACAGTTTAGTACATTGTATATGAGTGAGTTGCACTGAAAAACTTAGAATTTACTGAAAAACCCGCATTAGAAGAAATGCACAGTGTAGTACATTGTATATGAGTGAGTTGCACTGAAAAACTTAGAATTTACTGAAAAACCCGCATTAGAAGAAATGCACAGTGTAGTACATTGTATATGAGTGAGTTGCACTGAAAAACTTAGAATTTACTGAAAAACCCGCATTAGACGAAATGCACAGTGTAGTACATTGTATATGAGTGAGTTGCACTGAAAAACTTAGAATTTACTGAAAAACCCGCATTAGACGAAATGTACAGTGTAGTACATAGTATATGAGTGAGTTGCACTGAAAAACTTAGAATTTACTGAAAAACCCGCATTAGACGAAATGCACAGTGTAGTACTTAGTATATGAGTGAGTTGCACTGAAAAACTTAGAATTTACTGAAAAACCCGCATTAGAAGAAATGCACAGTGTAGTACATTGTATATGAGTGAGTTGCACTGAAAAACTTAGAATTTACTGAAAAACCCGCATTAGACGAAATGCACAGTGTAGTACATTGTATATGAGTGAGTTGCACTGAAAAACTTAGAATTTACTGAAAAACCCGCATTAGACGAAATGCACAGTGTAGTACATTGTATATGAGTGAGTTGCACTGAAAAACTTAGAATTTACTGAAAAACCCGCATTAGACGAAATGCACAGTGTAGTACATTGTATATGAGTGAGTTGCACTGAAAAACTTAGAATTTACTGAAAAACCCGCATTAGACGAAATGCACAGTGTAGTACATTGTATATGAGTGAGTTGCACTGAAAAACTTAGAATTTACTGAAAAACCCGCATTAGACGAAATGCACAGTGTAGTACATTGTATATGAGTGAGTTGCACTGAAAAACTTAGAATTTACTGAAAAACCCGCATTAGACGAAATGTACTGTGTAGTACATAGTATATGAGTGAGTTGCACTGAAAAACTTAGAATTTACAGAAAAACCCGCATTAGACGAAATGCACAGTGTAGTACATTGTATATGAGTGAGTTGCACTGAAAAACTTAGAATTTACTGAAAAACCCGCATTAGACGAAATGTACAGTGTAGTACATAGTATATGAGTGAGTTGCACTGAAAAACTTAGAATTTACTGAAAAACCCGCATTAGACGAAATGCACAGTGTAGTACATAGTATATGAGTGAGTTGCACTGAAAAACTTAGAATTTACTGAAAAACCCGCATTAGACGAAATGCACAGTGTAGTACATTGTATATGAGTGAGTTGCACTGAAAAACTTAGAATTTACTGAAAAACCCGCATTAGACGAAATGAACAGTGTAGTACATTGTATATGAGTGAGTTGCACTGAAAAACTTAGAATTTACTGAAAAACCCGCATTAGACGAAATGCACAGTGTAGTACATTGTATATGAGTGAGTTGCACTGAAAAACTTAGAATTTACTGAAAAACCCGCATTAGATGAAATTCACAGTGTAGTACATTGTATATGAGTGAGTTGCACTGAAAAACTTAGAATTTACTGAAAAACCCGCATTAGACGAAATGCACAGTGTAGTACATTGTATATGAGTGAGTTGCACTGAAAAACTTAGAATTTACTGAAAAACCCGCATTAGACGAAATGCACAGTGTAGTACATTGTATATGAGTGAGTTGCACTGAAAAACTTAGAATTTACTGAAAAACACGCATTAGACGAAATGCACAGTTTAGTACATTGTATATGAGTGAGTTGCACTGAAAAAATTAGAATTTACTGAAAAACCCGCATTAGACGAAATGCACAGTGTAGTACATTGTATATGAGTGAGTTGCACTGAAAAACTTAGAATTTACTGAAAAACCCGCATTAGACGAAATGCACAGTGTAGTACATTGTATATGAGTGAGTTGCACTGAAAAACTTAGAATTTACTGAAAAACCCGCATTAGACGAAATGTACTGTGTAGTACATAGTATATGAGTGAGTTGCACTGAAAAACTTAGAATTTATTGAAAAACCCGCATTAGACGAAATGTACAGTGTAGTACATAGTATATGAGTGAGTTGCACTGAAAAACCTAGAATTTACTGAAAAACCCGCATTAGACGAAAAGCACAGTGTAGTACATAGTATATGAGTGAGTTGCACTAAAAAACTTAGAATTTACTGAAAAACCTGCATTAGACGAAATGCACAGTGTAGTACATAGTATATGAGTGAGTTGCACTGAAAAACTTAGCATTTACTGAAAAACCCGCATTAGACGAAATGAACAGTGTAGTACATTGTATATGAGTGAGTTGCACTGAAAAACTTAGAATTTACTGAAAAACCCGCATTAGACGAAATGCACAGTGTAGTACATTGTATATGAGTGAGTTGCACTGAAAAACTTAGAATTTACTGAAAAACCCGCATTAGACGAAATGAACAGTGTAGTACATTGTATATGAGTGAGTTGCACTGAAAAACTTAGAATTTACTGAAAAAACCCGCATTAGACGAAATGCACAGTGTAGTACATTGTATATGAGTGAGTTGCACTGAAAAACTTAGAATTTACTGAAAAACCCGCATTAGACGAAATGCACAGTGTAGTACATTGTATATGAGTGAGTTGCACTGAAAAACTTAGAATTTACTGAAAAACCCGAATTAGAGGAAATGCACAGTGTAGTACATTGTATATGAGTGAGTTGCACTGAAAAACTTAGAATTTACTGAAAAACCCGCATTAGACGAAATGCACAGTGTAGTACATTGTATATGAGTGAGTTGCACTGACAAACTTAGAATTTACTGAAAAACCCGCATTAGACGAAATGCACAGTGTAGTACATTGTATATGAGTGAGTTGCACTGAAAAACTTAGAATTTACTGAAAAACCCGCATTAGACGAAATGCACAGTGTAGTACATAGTATATGAGTGAGTTGCACTGAAAAACTTAGAATTTACTGAAAAACCCGCATTACACGAAATGCACAGTGTAGTACATTGTATATGAGTGAGTTGCACTGAAAAACTTAGAATTTACTGAAAAACCCGCATTAGATGAAATGCACAGTGTAGTACATAGTATATGAGTGAGTTGCACTGAAAAACTTAGCATTTACTGAAAAACCCGCATTAAACGAAATGAACAGTGTAGTACATTGTATATGAGTGAGTTGCACTGAAAAACTTAGAATTTACTGAAAAACCCGCATTAGACGAAATGCACAGTGTAGTACATTGTATATGAGTGAGTTGCACTGAAAAACTTAGAATTTACTGAAAAACCCGCATTAGACGAAATGAACAGTGTAGTACATTGTATATGAGTGAGTTGCACTGAAAAACTTAGAATTTACTGAAAAAATCCGCATTAGACGAAATGCACAGTGTAGTACATTGTATATGAGTGAGTTGCACTGAAAAACTTAGAATTTACTGAAAAACCCGCATTAGACGAAATGCACAGTGTAGTACATTGTATATGAGTGAGTTGCACTGAAAAACTTAGAATTTACTGAAAAACCCGAATTAGAGGAAATGCACAGTGTAGTACATTGTATATGAGTGAGTTGCACTGAAAAACTTAGAATTTACTGAAAAACCCGCATTAGACGAAATGCACAGTGTAGTACATTGTATATGAGTGAGTTGCACTGACAAACTTAGAATTTACTGAAAAACCCGCATTAGACGAAATGAACAGTGTAGTACATTGTATATGAGTGAGTTGCACTGAAAAACTTAGAATTTACTGAAAAACCCGCATTAGACGAAATGCACAGTGTAGTACATAGTATATGAGTGAGTTGCACTGAAAAACTTAGAATTTACTGAAAAACCCGCATTACACGAAATGCACAGTGTAGTACATTGTATATGAGTGAGTTGCACTGAAAAACTTAGAATTTACTGAAAAACCCGCATTAGATGAAATGCACAGTGTAGTACATAGTATATGAGTGAGTTGCACTGAAAAACTTAGAATTTACTGAAAAACCCGCATTAGACGAAATGCACAGTGTAGTACATTGTATATGAGTGAGTTGCACTGAAAAACTTAGAATTTACTGAAAAACCCGCATTAGACGAAATGCACAGTGTAGTACATTGTATATGAGTGAGTTGCACTGAAAAACTTAGAATTTACTGAAAAACCCGCATTAGACGAAATGCACAGTTTAGTACATTGTATATGAGTGAGTTGCACTGAAAAACTTACAATTTACTGAAAAACCCGCATTAGACGAAATGCACAGTGTAGTACATTGTATATGAGTGAGTTGCACTGAAAAACTTAGAATTTACTGAAAAACCCGAATTAGAGGAAATGCACAGTGTAGTACATTGTATATGAGTGAGTTGCACTGAAAAACTTAGAATTTACTGAAAAACCCGCATTAGACGAAATGCACAGTGTAGTACATTGTATATGAGTGAGTTGCACTGAAAAACTTAGAATTTACTCAAAAACCTGAATTAGAGGAAATGCACAGTGTAGTACATTGTATATGAGTGAGTTGCACTGAAAAACTTAGAATTTACTGAAAAACCCGCATTAGACGAAATGCACAGTGTAGTACATTGTATATGAGTGAGTTGCACTGAAAAACTTAGAATTTACTGAAAAACACTCATTAGACGAAATGCTTAGTGTAGTACATTGTATATGAGTGAGTTGCACTGAAAAAATTAGAATTTACTGAAAAACCCGCATCAGACGAAATGCACAGTGTAGTACATTGTATATGAGTGAGTTGCACTTTAAAAATTAGAATTTACTGAAAAACCCGCATTAGACGAAATGCACAGTGTAGTACATAGTATATGAGTGAGTTGCACTGAAAAACTTAGAATTTACTGAAAAACCCGCATTAGACGAAATACACAGTGTAGTACATAGTATATGAGTGAGTTGCACTGAAAAACTTAGAATTTACTGAAAAACCCGCATTAGACGAAATGCACAGTGTAGTACATAGTATATGAGTGAGTTGCACTGAAAAATTTAGAATTTACTGAAAAACCCGCATTAGACGAAATGCACAGTGTAGTACATTGTATATGAGTGAGTTGCACTGAAAAACTTAGAATTTACTGAAAAACCCGCATTAGACGAAATGCACAGTGTAGTACATTGTATATGAGTGAGTTGCACTGAAAAACTTAGAATTTACTGAAAAACCCGCATTAGACGAAATGCACAGTGTAGTACATTGTATATGAGTGAGTTGCACTGAAAAACTTAGAATTTACTGAAAAACCCGCATTAGATGAAATGCACAGTTTAGTACATTGTATATGAGTGAGTTGCACTGAAAAACTTAGAATTTACTGAAAAACCCGCATTAAACGAAATGCACAGTGTAGTACATTTTATATGAGTGAGTTGCACTGAAAAACTTAGAATTTACTGAAAAACCCGCATTAGACGAAATGCACAGTTTAGTACATTGTATATGAGTGAGTTGCACTGAAAAACTTACAATTTACTGAAAAACCCGCATTAGACGAAATGCACAGTGTAGTACATTGTATATGAGTGAGTTGCACTGAAAAACTTAGAATTTACTGAAAAACCCGAATTAGAGGAAATGCACAGTGTAGTACATTGTATATGAGTGAGTTGCACTGAAAAACTTAGAATTTACTGAAAAACCCGCATTAGACGAAATGCGCAGTGTAGTACATTGTATATGAGTGAGTTGCACTGAAAAACTTAGAATTTACTCAAAAACCCGAATTAGAGGAAATGCACAGTGTAGTACATTGTATATGAGTGAGTTGCTCTGAAAAACTTAGAATTTACTGAAAAACCCGCATTAGACGAAATGCACAGTGTAGTACATTGTATATGAGTGAGTTGCACTGAAAAACTTAGAATTTACTGAAAAACACGCATTAGACGAAATGCTTAGTGTGTTACATTGTATATGAGTGAGTTGCACTGAAAAACTTAGAATTTACTGAAAAACCCGCATTAGATGAAATGCACAGTTTAGTACATTGTATATGAGTGAGTTGCACTGAAAAACTTAGAATTTACTGAAAAACACGCATTAGAAGAAATGCACAGTGTAGTACATTGTATATGACTGAGTTGCACTGAAAAACTTAGAATTTACTGAAAAACCCGCATTAGACGAAATGCACAGTGTAGTACATTGTATATGAGTGAGTTGCACTGAAAAACTTAGAATTTACTGAAAAACCCGCATTAGACGAAATGTACAGTGTAGTACATAGTATATGAGTGAGTTGCACTGAAAAACTTAGAATTTACTGAAAAACCCGCATTAGACGAAATGCACAGTGTAGTACATAGTATATGAGTGAGTTGCACTGAAAAACTTAGAATTTACTGAAAAACCCGCATTAGACGAAATGCACAGTGTAGTACATTGTATATGAGTGAGTTGCACTGAAAAACTTAGAATTTACTGAAAAACCCGCATTAGACGAAATGCACAGTGTAGTACATTGTATATGAGTGAGTTGCACTGAAAAACTTAATTTACTGAAAAACCCGCATTAGACGAAATGTACAGTGTAGTACATAGTATATGAGTGAGTTGCACTGAAAAACTTAGAATTTACTGAAAAACCCGCATTAGACGAAATGCACAGTGTAGTACATTGTATATGAGTGAGTTGCACTGAAAAACTTAGAATTTACTGAAAAACCCGCATCAGACGAAATGCACAGTGTAGTACATTGTATATGAGTGAGTTGCACTGAAAAAATTAGAATTTACTGAAAAACCCGCATTAGACGAAATGCACAGTGTAGTACATAGTATATGAGTGAGTTGCACTGAAAAACTTAGAATTTACTGAAAAACCCGCATTAGACGAAATACACAGTGTAGTACATAGTATATGAGTGAGTTGCACTGAAAAACTTAGAATTTACTGAAAAACCCGCATTAGACGAAATGCACAGTGTAGTACAGAGTATATGAGTGAGTTGCACTGAAAAATTTAGAATTTACTGAAAAACCCGCATTAGACGAAATGCACAGTGTAGTACATCGTATATGAGTGAGTTGCACTGAAAAACTTAGAATTTACTGAAAAACCCGCATTAGACGAAATGCACAGTGTAGTACATTGTATATGAGTGAGTTGCACTGAAAAACTTAGAATTTACTGAAAAACCCGCATTAGACGAAATGCACAGTGTAGTACATTGTATATGAGTGAGTTGCACTGAAAAACTTAGAATTTACTGAAAAACCCGCATTAGATGAAATGCACAGTTTAGTACATTGTATATGAGTGAGTTGCACTGAAAAACTTAGAATTTACTGAAAAACCCGCATTAGAAGAAATGCACAGTGTAGTACATTGTATATGACTGAGTTGTACTGAAAAACTTAGAATTTACTGAAAAACCCGCATTAGACGAAATGCACACTGTAGTACATTGTATATGAGTGAGTTGCACTGAAAAACTTAGAATTTACTGAAAAACCCGCATTAGACGAAATGCACAGTGTAGTACATTGTATATGAGTGAGTTGCACTGACAAACTTAGAATTTACTGAAAAACCCGCATTAGACGAAATGAACAGTGTAGTACATTGTATATGAGTGAGTTGCACTGAAAAACTTAGAATTTACTGAAAAACCCGCATTAGACGAAATGCACAGTGTAGTACATAGTATATGAGTGAGTTGCACTGAAAAACTTAGAATTTACTGAAAAACCCGCATTAGACGAAATGCACAGTTTAGTACATTGTATATGAGTGAGTTGCACTGAAAAACTTACAATTTACTGAAAAACCCGCATTAGACGAAATGCACAGTGTAGTACATTGTATATGAGTGAGTTGCACTGAAAAACTTAGAATTTACTGAAAAACCCGAATTAGAGGAAATGCACAGTGTAGTACATTGTATATGAGTGAGTTGCACTGAAAAACTTAGAATTTACTGAAAAACCCGCATTAGACGAAATGCACAGTGTAGTACATTGTATATGAGTGAGTTGCACTGAAAAACTTAGAATTTACTCAAAAACCTGAATTAGAGGAAATGCACAGTGTAGTACATTGTATATGAGTGAGTTGCACTGAAAAACTTAGAATTTACTGAAAAACCCGCATTAGACGAAATGCACAGTGTAGTACATTGTATATGAGTGAGTTGCACTGAAAAACTTAGAATTTACTGAAAAACACTCATTAGACGAAATGCTTAGTGTAGTACATTGTATATGAGTGAGTTGCACTGAAAAAATTAGAATTTACTGAAAAACCCGCATCAGACGAAATGCACAGTGTAGTACATTGTATATGAGTGAGTTGCACTTTAAAAATTAGAATTTACTGAAAAACCCGCATTAGACGAAATGCACAGTGTAGTACATAGTATATGAGTGAGTTGCACTGAAAAACTTAGAATTTACTGAAAAACCCGCATTAGACGAAATACACAGTGTAGTACATAGTATATGAGTGAGTTGCACTGAAAAACTTAGAATTTACTGAAAAACCCGCATTAGACGAAATGCACAGTGTAGTACATAGTATATGAGTGAGTTGCACTGAAAAATTTAGAATTTACTGAAAAACCCGCATTAGACGAAATGCACAGTGTAGTACATTGTATATGAGTGAGTTGCACTGAAAAACTTAGAATTTACTGAAAAACCCGCATTAGACGAAATGCACAGTGTAGTACATTGTATATGAGTGAGTTGCACTGAAAAACTTAGAATTTACTGAAAAACCCGCATTAGATGAAATGCACAGTTTAGTACATTGTATATGAGTGAGTTGCACTGAAAAACTTAGAATTTACTGAAAAACCCGCATTAAACGAAATGCACAGTGTAGTACATTTTATATGAGTGAGTTGCACTGAAAAACTTAGAATTTACTGAAAAACCCGCATTAGACGAAATGCACAGTTTAGTACATTGTATATGAGTGAGTTGCACTGAAAAACTTACAATTTACTGAAAAACCCGCATTAGACGAAATGCACAGTGTAGTACATTGTATATGAGTGAGTTGCACTGAAAAACTTAGAATTTACTGAAAAACCCGAATTAGAGGAAATGCACAGTGTAGTACATTGTATATGAGTGAGTTGCACTGAAAAACTTAGAATTTACTGAAAAACCCGCATTAGACGAAATGCGCAGTGTAGTACATTGTATATGAGTGAGTTGCACTGAAAAACTTAGAATTTACTCAAAAACCCGAATTAGAGGAAATGCACAGTGTAGTACATTGTATATGAGTGAGTTGCTCTGAAAAACTTAGAATTTACTGAAAAACCCGCATTAGACGAAATGCACAGTGTAGTACATTGTATATGAGTGAGTTGCACTGAAAAACTTAGAATTTACTGAAAAACACGCATTAGACGAAATGCTTAGTGTGTTACATTGTATATGAGTGAGTTGCACTGAAAAACTTAGAATTTACTGAAAAACCCGCATTAGATGAAATGCACAGTTTAGTACATTGTATATGAGTGAGTTGCACTGAAAAACTTAGAATTTACTGAAAAACACGCATTAGAAGAAATGCACAGTGTAGTACATTGTATATGACTGAGTTGCACTGAAAAACTTAGAATTTACTGAAAAACCCGCATTAGACGAAATGCACAGTGTAGTACATTGTATATGAGTGAGTTGCACTGAAAAACTTAGAATTTACTGAAAAACCCGCATTATACGAAATGTACAGTGTAGTACATAGTATATGAGTGAGTTGCACTGAAAAACTTAGAATTTACTGAAAAACCCGCATTAGACGAAATGCACAGTGTAGTACATAGTATATGAGTGAGTTGCACTGAAAAACTTAGAATTTACTGAAAAACCCGCATTAGACGAAATGCACAGTGTAGTACATTGTATATGAGTGAGTTGCACTGAAAAACTTAGAATTTACTGAAAAACCCGCATTAGACGAAATGCACAGTGTAGTACATTGTATATGAGTGAGTTGCACTGAAAAACTTAATTTACTGAAAAACCCGCATTAGACGAAATGTACAGTGTAGTACATAGTATATGAGTGAGTTGCACTGAAAAACTTAGAATTTACTGAAAAACCCGCATTAGACGAAATGCACAGTGTAGTACATTGTATATGAGTGAGTTGCACTGAAAAACTTAGAATTTACTGAAAAACCCGCATCAGACGAAATGCACAGTGTAGTACATTGTATATGAGTGAGTTGCACTGAAAAAATTAGAATTTACTGAAAAACCCGCATTAGACGAAATGCACAGTGTAGTACATAGTATATGAGTGAGTTGCACTGAAAAACTTAGAATTTACTGAAAAACCCGCATTAGACGAAATACACAGTGTAGTACATAGTATATGAGTGAGTTGCACTGAAAAACTTAGAATTTACTGAAAAACCCGCATTAGACGAAATGCACAGTGTAGTACAGAGTATATGAGTGAGTTGCACTGAAAAATTTAGAATTTACTGAAAAACCCGCATTAGACGAAATGCACAGTGTAGTACATCGTATATGAGTGAGTTGCACTGAAAAACTTAGAATTTACTGAAAAACCCGCATTAGACGAAATGCACAGTGTAGTACATTGTATATGAGTGAGTTGCACTGAAAAACTTAGAATTTACTGAAAAACCCGCATTAGACGAAATGCACAGTGTAGTACATTGTATATGAGTGAGTTGCACTGAAAAACTTAGAATTTACTGAAAAACCCGCATTAGATGAAATGCACAGTTTAGTACATTGTATATGAGTGAGTTGCACTGAAAAACTTAGAATTTACTGAAAAACCCGCATTAGAAGAAATGCACAGTGTAGTACATTGTATATGACTGAGTTGTACTGAAAAACTTAGAATTTACTGAAAAACCCGCATTAGACGAAATGCACACTGTAGTACATTGTATATGAGTGAGTTGCACTGAAAAACTTAGAATTTACTGAAAAACCCGCATTAGACGAAATGTACAGTGTAGTACATAGTATATGAGTGAGTTGCACTGAAAAACTTAGAATTTACTGAAAAACCCGCATTAGACGAAATGCACAGTGTAGTACATAGTATATGAGTGAGTTGCACTGAAAAACTTAGAATTTACTGAAAAACCCGCATTAGACGAAATGCACAGTGTAGTACATTGTATTTGAGTGAGTTGCACTGAAAAACTTAGAATTTACTGAAAAACCCGCATTAGACGAAATGAACAGTGTAGTACATTGTATATGAGTGAGTTGCACTGAAAAACTTAGAATTTACTGAAAAACCCGCATTAGACGAAATGCACAGTGTAGTACATTGTATATGAGTGAGTTGCACTGAAAAACTTAGAATTTACTGAAAAACCCGCATTAGACGAAATGCACAGTGTAGTACATTGTATATGAGTGAGTTGCACTGAAAAACTTAGAATTTACTGAAAAACCCGCATTAGACGAAATGCACAGTGTAGTACATTGTATATGAGTGAGTTGCACTGAAAAACTTAGAATTTACTGAAAAACCCGCATTAGACGAAATGCACAGTGTAGTACATAGTATATGAGTGAATTGCACTGAAAAACTTAGAATATACTGAAAAACCCGCATTAGACGAAATGAACAGTGTAGTACATTGTATATGAGTGAGTTGCACTGAAAAACTTAGAATTTACTGAAAAACCCGCATTAGACGAAATGCACAGTGTAGTACATTGTATATGAGTGAGTTGCACTGAAAAACTTAATTTACTGAAAAACCCGCATTAGACAAAATGTACAGTGTAGTACGTAGTATATGAGTGAGTTGCACTGAAAAACTTAGAATTTACTGAAAAACCCGCATTAGACGAAATGCACAGTGTAGTACATAGTATATGAGTGAGTTGCACTGAAAAACTTAGAATTTACTGAAAAACCCGCATTAGACGAAATGCACAGTGTAGTACATTGTATATGAGTGAGTTGCACTGAAAAACTTAGAATTTACTGAAAAACCCGCATTACACGAAATGAACAGTGTAGTACATTGTATACGAGTGAGTTGCACTGAAAAACTTAGAATTTACTGAAAAACCCGCATTAGACGAAATGCACAGTGTAGTACATTGTATATGAGTGAGTTGCACTGAAAAACTTAGAATTTACTGAAAAACCCGCATTAGACGAAATGCACAGTGTAGTACATTGTATATGAGTGAGTTGCACTGAAAAACTTAGAATTTACTGAAAAACCCGCATTAGACGAAATGCACAGTGTAGTACATTGTATATGAGTGAGTTGCACTGAAAAACTTAGAATTTACTGAAAAACCCGCATTAGACGAAATGCACAGTTTAGTACATTGTATATGAGTGAGTTGCACTGAAAAACTTACAATTTACTGAAAAACCCGCATTAGACGAAATGCACAGTGTAGTACATTGTATATGAGTGAGTTGCACTGAAAAACTTAGAATTTACTGAAAAACCCGAATTAGAGGAAATGCACAGTGTAGTACATTGTATATGAGTGAGTTGCACTGAAAAACTTAGAATTTACTGAAAAACCCGCATTAGACGAAATGCACAGTGTAGTACATTTTATATGAGTGAGTTGCACTGAAAAACTTAGAATTTACTCAAAAACCCGAATTAGAGGAAATGCACAGTGTAGTACATTGTATATGAGTGAGTTGCACTGAAAAACTTAGAATTTACTGAAAAACCCGCATTAGACGAAATGCACAGTGTAGTACATTGTATATGAGTGAGTTGCACTGAAAAACTTAGAATTTACTGAAAAACACGCATTAGACGAAATGCTTAGTGTAGTACATTGTATATGAGTGAGTTGCACTGAAAAACTTAGAATTTACTGAAAAACCCGCATTAGATGAAATGCACAGTTTAGTACATTGTATATGAGTGAGTTGCACTGAAAAACTTAGAATTTACTCAAAAACCCGCATTAGAAGAAATGCACAGTGTAGTACATTGTATATGAGTGAGTTGCACTGAAAAACTTAGAATTTACTGAAAAACCCGCATTAGAAGAAATGCACAGTGTAGTACATTGTATATGACTGAGTTGCACTGAAAAACTTAGAATTTACTGAAAAACACGCATTAGACAAAATGCACAGTGTAGTACATTGTATATGAGTGAGTTGCACTGAAAAACTTAGAATTTAATGAAAAACCCGCATTAGACGAAATGTACAGTGTAGTACATATTATATGAGTGAGTTGCACTGAAAAACTTAGAATTTACTGAAAAACCCGCATTAGACGAAATGCACAGTGTAGTACATAGTATATGAGTGAGTTGCACTGAAAAACTTAGAATTTACTGAAAAACCCGCATTAGACGAAATGCACAGTGTAGTACATTGTATATGAGTGAGTTGCACTGAAAAACTTAGAATTTACTGAAAAACCCGCATTAGACGAAATGCACATTGTAGTACATTGTATATGAGTGAGTTGCACTGAAAAACTTAGAATTTACTGAAAAAACCCGCATTAGACGAAATGCACAGTGTAGTACATAGTATATGAGTGAATTGCACTGAAAAACTTAGAATATACTGAAAAACCCGCATTAGACGAAATGAACAGTGTAGTACATTGTATATGAGTGAGTTGCACTGAAAAACTTAGAATTTACTGAAAAACCCGCATTAGACGAAATGCACAGTGTAGTACATTGTATATGAGTGAGTTGCACTGAAAAAACTTAGAATTTACTGAAAAAACCCGCATTAGACGAAATGCACAGTGTAGTACATTGTATATGAGTGAGTTGCACTGAAAAACTTAGAATTTACTGAAAAAACCCGCATTAGACGAAAATGCACAGTGTAGTACATAGTATATGAGTGAATTGCACTGAAAAACTTACAATTTACTGAAAAACACGCATTAGACGAAATGCACAGTGTAGTACATTGTATATGAGTGAGTTGCACTGAAAAACTTAGAATTTACTGAAAAAACCTGCATTAAACGAAATGCACAGTGTAGTACATTGTATATGAGTGAGTTGCACTGAAAAAACTTAGAATTTACTGAAAAAACCCGCATTAGACGAAATGCACAGTGTAGTACATTGTATATGAGTGAGTTGCACTGAAAAAACTTAGAATTTACTCAAAAACCTGAATTAGAGGAAATGCACAGTGTAGTACATTGTATATGAGTGAGTTGCACTGAAAAACTTAGAATTTACTGAAAAAACCCGCATTAGACGAAATGCACAGTGTAGTACATTGTATATGAGTGAGTTGCACTGAAAAACTTAGAATTTACTGAAAAAACACGCATTAGACGAAATGCTTAGTGTAGTACATTGTATATGAGTGAGTTGCACTGAAAAACTTAGAATTTACTGAAAAAACCCGCATTAGATGAAATGCACAGTTTAGTACATTGTATATGAGTGAGTTGCACTGAAAAACTTAGAATTTACTGAAAAAACCCGCATTAGAAGAAATGCACAGTGTAGTACATTGTATATGAGTGAGTTGCACTGAAAAACTTAGAATTTACTGAAAAAACCCGCATTAGAAGAAATGCACAGTGTAGTACATTGTATATGAGTGAGTTGCACTGAAAAACTTAGAATTTACTGAAAAACCCGCATTAGACGAAATGCACAGTGTAGTACATTGTATATGAGTGAGTTGCACTGAAAAACTTAGAATTTAATGAAAAAACCCGCATTAGACGAAATGTACAGTGTAGTACATAGTATATGAGGTGAGTTGCACTGAAAAAACTTAGAATTTACTGAAAAAACCCGCATTACACGAAATGCACAGTGTAGTACATAGTATATGAGTGAGTTGCACTGAAAAACTTAGAATTTACTGAAAAAACCCGCATTAGACGAAATGCACAGTGTAGTACATTGTATATTAGTGAGTTGCACTGAAAAACTTAGAATTTACTGAAAAAACCCGCATTAGACGAAATGCACAGTGCAGTACATTGTATATGAGTGAGTTGCACTGAAAAACTTAGAATTTACTGAAAAACCCGCATTAGACGAAATGCACAGTGTAGTACATTGTATATGAGTGAGTTGCACTGAAAAACTTAGAATTTACTGAAAAACCCGCATTAGACGAAATGCACAGTGTAGTACATTGTATATGAGTGAGTTGCACTGAAAAACTTAGAATTTACTGAAAAACCCGCATTAGACGAAATGCACAGTGTAGTACATTGTATATGAGTGAGTTGCACTGAAAAACTTAGAATTTACTGAAAAACCCGCATTAGACGGAAATGCACAGTGTAGTACATTGTATATGAGTGAGTTGCACTGAAAAAACTTAGAATTTACTGAAAAAACCCGCATTAGACGAAATGCACAGTGTAGTACAATTGTATATGAGTGAGTTGCACTGAAAAAACTTAGAATTTACTGAAAAAACCCGCATTAGACGAAATGCACAGTGTAAGTACATTGTATATGAGTGAGTTGCACTGAAAAAACTTAGAATTTACTGAAAAACCCGCATTAGACGAAATGCACAGTGTAGTACATTGTATATGAGTGAGTTGCACTGAAAAACTTACAATTTACTGAAAAAACCCGCATTAGACGAAATGCACAGTTTAGTAAATTGTATATGAGTGAGTTGCACTGAAAAAACTTACAATTTACTGAAAAAACCCGAATTAGAGGAAATGCACAGTGTAGTACATTGTATATGAGTGAGTTGCACTGAAAAAACTTAGAATTTACTGAAAAACCCGCATTAGACGAAATGCACAGTGTAGTACATTTGTATATGAGTGAGTTGCACTGAAAAACTTAGAATTTACTGAAAAAAACCCGCATTAGACGAAATGCACAGTGTAGTACATTGTATATGAGTGAGTTGCACTGAAAAACTTAGGAATTTACTGAAAAAACCCGCATTAGACGAAATGCACAGTGTAGTACATTGTATTATGAGTGAGTTGCACTGAAAAACTTAGAATTTACTGAAAAAACCCGCATTAGACGAAATGCACAGTTTAGTACATTGTATATGAGTGAGTTGCACTGAAAAACTTACAATTTACTGAAAAACCCGCATTAGACGAAATGCACAGTGTAGTACATTGTATATGAGTGAGTTGCACTGAAAAACTTAGAATTTACTGAAAAACCTGCATTAAACGAAATGCACAGTGTAGTACATTTGTATATGAGTGAGTTGCACTGAAAAACTTAGAATTTACTGAAAAAACCCGCATTAGACGAAAATGCACAGTGTAGTAGGTACATTGTATATGAGTGAGTTGCACTGAAAAAACTTAGAATTTACTCAAAAACCTGAATTAGAGGAAATGCACAGTGTAGTACATTGTATATGAGTGAGTTGCACTGAAAAACTTAGAATTTACTGAAAAAACCCGCATTAGACGAAATGCACAGGTGTAGTACATTGTATATGAGTGAGTTGCACTGAAAAACTTAGAATTTACTGAAAAAACACGCATTAGACGAAATGCTTAGTGTAGTACATTGTATATGAGTGAGTTGCACTGAAAAACTTAGAATTTACTGAAAAACCCGCATTAGATGAAATGCACAGTTTAGTACATTGTATATGAGTGAGTTGCACTGAAAAACTTAGAATTTACTGAAAAACCCGCATTAGAAGAAATGCACAGTGTAGTACATTGTATATTGAGTGAGTTGCACTGAAAAAACTTAGAATTTACTGAAAAACCCGCATTAGAAGAAATGCACAGTGTAGTACATTGTATATGAGTGAGTTGCACTGAAAAACTTAGAATTTACTGAAAAACCCGCATTAGACGAAATGCACAGTGTAGTACATTGTATATGAGTGAGTTGCACTGAAAAACTTAGAATTTAATGAAAAACCCGCATTAGACGAAATGTACAGTGTAGTACATAGTATATGAGTGAGTTGCACTGAAAAACTTAGAATTTACTGAAAAACCCGCATTACACGAAATGCACAGTGTAGTACATAGTATATGAGTGAGTTGCACTGAAAAACTTAGAATTTACTGAAAAAACCCGCATTAGACGAAATGCACAGTGTAGTACATTGTATATTAGTGAGTTGCACTGAAAAACTTAGAATTTACTGAAAAAACCCGCATTAGACGAAATGCACAGTGCAGTACATTGTATATGAGTGAGTTTGCACTGAAAAAACTTAGAATTTACTGAAAAACCCGCATTAGACGAAATGCACAGTGTAGTACATTGTATATGAGTGAGTTGCACTGAAAAACTTAGAATTTACTGAAAAAACCCGCATTAGACGAAATGCACAGTGTAGTACATTGTATATGAAGTGAGTTGCACTGAAAAACTTAGAATTTACTGAAAAACCCGCATTAGACGAAATGCACAGTGTAGTACATTTGTATATGAGTGAGTTGCACTGAAAAACTTAGAATTTACTGAAAAAACCCGCATTAGACGAAATGCACAGTGTAGTACATTGTATATGAGTGAGTTGCACTGAAAAAACTTAGAATTTACTGAAAAAACCCGCATTAGACGAAATGCACAGTGTAGTACATTGTATATGAGTGAGTTGCACTGAAAAACTTAGAATTTACTGAAAAAACCCGCATTAGACGAAATGCACAGTGTAGTACATTGTATATGAGTGAGTTGCACTGAAAAAACTTACAATTTACTGAAAAACCCGCATTAGACGAAATGCACAGTTTAGTAAATTGTATATGAGTGAGTTGCACTGAAAAACTTACAATTTACTGAAAAAAACCCCGAATTAGAGGAAATGCACAGTGTAGTACATTGTATATGAGTGAGTTGCACTGAAAAACTTAGAATTTACTGAAAAAACCCGCATTAGACGAAATGCACAGTGTAGTACATTGTATATGAGTGAGTTGCACTGAAAAAACTTAGAATTTACTGAA
>NW_028228263.1:0-22925 GCF_978045245.1 Mus caroli | reverse complement strand
CCCATTAGATCAAGTGGTTGACTGACCTCAGTAAATGAGGAAGGACTGCTGAAGAAAATGACCAGCCAAAATCCTCGTATCATCCAGGTATCTTGTAGACTCACTAGAACTCAATTTTCATATAATCCTGGCAGTCAAAAACACCTTCAAAGCCACTGCAGTCACAAGATCAAAGCCTTTGACAATAGTAGATGAAGTTTCCTCTTAAGCATTAAGAAAGTTCTGTTTCCTTTAAAAAAGGAAGAAAGCGAACCAGTTTACATTTGTCTCCTGCTCCTAAACTCAAGGCCTCTTACTGGGTGAATACTTCAAAGTGCTCTAGTAGTTAAAACCATTCACCTGGAGGACAGGCACCCTTAATTTGAGCCCCACTTTGCAAGTTATCACCTTTGTAAATCCAGGCAGAAGCCATAATTTCTTTTTGTTGTTGTTGTTTCTCTCTCTCTCTCTCTTTATTAGATATTTTCTTTATTTACATTTCAAATGCTATCCAGAAAGTCCTCCATACCTTCCCACACCCTGCTCCCCTACCCACCCACTCCGACTTCTTGGCCCTGGCATTCCCCTGCACTGGGGCATATAAAGTTTGCAAGACCAAGGAGCCTTTCTTCCCAATGATGGCTGAATAGCCATCTTCTGCTACATATGCAGCTAGAGACACGAGCTCTAGGGGTACTGGTTAGTTCATATTGTTGTTCCACCTATCAGGTTGCAGACCCCTTCAGCTCCTTGGGTACTTTCTTAGTTCCTCCATTGGGGGCCCTATGTTCCATCCTATAGATGACTGTGAGCATCCACTTCTGTATTTGCCAGGCACTGGCCTAGCCTCACTTGAGACAGCTATATCAGGGTCCTTTCAGCAAAATCTTGCTGGCATATGCAATAGTGTCTGGGTTTGGTGAAAAGCCATAATTTCTGAGTCCCAGTTTCATGATGGTAATTGCACTCTTTTCATTGCATCTTTGGAGAAATTTTTCTAGATAAAAGAAGACATGAAAATTCCCTAAACACAATGTGTACCACTTAGTAAATGCTTTAATAAATAAATGTCTGCCATCTTAGCAAAACTTTGTGACTACTCATTTCCATAAGGCAAGTGTGGAATGCAAATTAAGTTCATTATAAAATACTCCATTAAGCCCATCACAAATTCTTATTAAGAAGAAAAATGGTGGCATCCTTCTAATTACATTCCTAAAATCAATGGAAATTACAAGATGAAGATAAAGAATGTAAGCAATTTTTAGCTTCAAAGATAACTTTTTTCTTTGAAGTGAAAATGAGATATTAGGTTCTTATTAGCCTGGTATGTTTTCTAAAGTAATCTAACTTTCAAAAACCTTACCATTCTTTATATATTTTTACTGTCCAACTTCCTTCTTTCCAGTCCAGCATCAAGGGTAGTACAATAAAAAGCAAGCACTGCTCCTGATACCTCTTGTATATACTGTTAGACATGAAGCATCCCCAAAGCATTGACATGGTGAAGGCTTGGGTACCAACACAGCCCTATTTTATCAGTGCATTAACCCACTGATGAATTCATAAGTTGGCAGTACTCTGGAGAGATGGTTAAAATCCAGGAATCAGTCCTCACTGACTTAAGTAGGAAGGCACACTATGCTACATCTTGTTTGTTCCTGCTCCCCACCCCCATCCCCACCCCCTGTCCTTGCCAGACACCAGGAAATGAGAAGCTCTGACCACCATGCCCTCTCCACCGAGATGCTCGGCTTCACCACGTGTCTGTAACAATTGAACAAAGCAACAACTCTTCTAAAGCCGTGAAGCCAAAGTCAATCCCTCCTCCTTTAAGCAGTTCTCTCCAGTTATCTTGTCACAACAATGAAAAAACTACCGCATATGCACACATATATGGTAAAGATGTGTACCATCTCATCTGTAAAATGACTCACTTTAGATCACAGGATTTTTGTGGAAATTAAGATAATCAGTGTAAAGAATTTTTAACGTTATTTTTTTAAAAGCATACGACGTTTGTTTCCAAACAATATGCTAAGAAGCACTTAACATATATGATTCATCCAATATTTGATCTAATTTTTCCTTACAATTCAACAGCAGGGGTCAATATTATTTGATTGTTTAAATATAATAGTATGTAAAGATCATGAGGCATGTAAAGACTGAGAACTGCAGAGTTCATGTCCAAGTCCACACACATTGGGGTGTGTGTTAGCACAATGGTGGTCGGGTTCTGCATCATTAATATGGAAATGGCATCGGGACCCTTGCACTTCCCCAACAAGTCATCTGTCATCACTTATCTGCAAATTGTGAGGAGGTCATTACTTGATATCTACAGGCTCAGTGTTTGAGTCCTCGGAAATGCAAGCATTCTTCCTAGCATGAGTCAGGCCTGGGAAGCAAGGCTGTGGTTTTCACGCTGCCTATGCAAAATATGGAGTGAGGTGCTTAGAAGCAAGGAACCTCAGGCTCTTGTAAGAACAATTAAAACTGATTCTCTTGGGTTGGGTCTGGGTGTCTGCAGAGTTTTGATATGCCCTGGTAACTGTAAAGTACAGTAGCCAGAGAATCACAGGACATATGAGAAAGAAAAGGAAAATCCTGGAAAGAGGACTTGGGCCGTTTAACGGAAGCTGTCTGTTGTCACAGCATGTGGCTGACAACTCTGAAGAATCATGTGTATGTCAAGTCCCCCCCACATGCTCTTGGTTTTGCACACCTGGTCCCCAGGTGCTGATGCTGTTCAGAATGTTGCACCACCATCAGGAGGTGGGGCCATGCAAGAGGAAGCAGATAGCTGGTGAGTGGGTCTGGGGTCTACAGCCCATGCTGCTTCCTGGGTCTGCAGCCTCCTGATGGTTTTGGGGATATAATCTGCCATCGCTGTGCCTTCTCTGCCATGACGGATGACATCTTTATAAACTGTGATCCAAAATAAATCCTCTTTTTTTCTTAAACTGCTTCCTGTCAGGTATTTTGGTCACAGCAACAATAAAAGTGACTAACGCACATAAAAATTAACAAACGGAAGTCACACATAAACAAGAGTTTGATGCCTGTGTTGATGGAAGTCATTTCTGGTGTCAGAATGAACTAAATTTTAGAACATAATACAGATTTTTAAGGAATTTCAGTACTCTTTAGAAAAGAGGTAAGAATAGGGGGGCAAAAACTCAACCTACTGCAGATGTCACACCCCCTTCTTTTCTAAGGCCCTTAGGTCTCTCTTGAGTTACGCCCATCTATATTGCATGCCAGGGCCACCAAAGAGGAGGAAGAACTAGGCTACTTCTGAGCATTAAAAGCCCTACTTACTTCTTCACAGCAGTTCAAGACTTCCTACGACATGGATGACAGCAGATGGCACATGATGGCAAAACAGAAGCAAGTCCCATCCTGTAAGCAGCCTGCAGAATGGTTGCTTTGGTTCAGAAATGCGGGGCAAAGTATAATGACATATAAATCCCCAAACAGCAACAAACACAGCAACTCCCCAGGAGCCTGCCTGCCCAGTACAAAATCCTTTGTAAAAGGCCATTTATGGAGCTCATTAGCTGTACTCTTACAGATAACCAGGTACCACAGTATCCAGAAGACCAAATAACAAAGCAGACGTTTTACTTGGGACTGGGTCATGATGCATCCATTTCCAGAGCATGTGCAGCATTAGAAATGGCTTCCCTGCTCTGTGGGCACTGGGGTACCAGGGTCCTACATCCTTCTCTTCCTCACCAGGGAAGATTCATTCTTGGCTTTTGTGGTTCCTCATGATATTAACGTAGGTGTGTTTGGGGATGAGAGAAACAACGCCAGACTCACCACCCACAATTTGGGCAGCAACATTCCATGAGCTAAGGACCTTAGACAGAAGACAAACAATAAAGAAGAAAGCTGACAGATCACCCAAGTTCCCCTTCTCTACGTCCTGCCCTTGAACTGCTCTGTCCTCCCTCGTCTTCCCTATCCTGACAGACCAACACCTTTGAAAATCTGAGCCAGCATAAACCTTTCCTTTCTTCAGCTTTTCTGTCAGGCATTTTGGTGACCTAACAGAGAGTAAGTAACACAAGTGCATATTGTTGTACAACAGGCCTCACAAAAGTGAACCTCTCTACTCACTGGAAATCACTTTTGACCCCTGGAAAACCACTGTTTCCCATTTCTAGGAATTCTGACTATTTGAAAATAACAGCATTAATATTCAGAATGTGAAAGAATTTCTCTCAGCATAGACAAAACACACGTGTGTGTGTGTGCGAGCGCGTGTGAGCGCACATACACACACACACACACACACACACACAAGAAGACAGTCATAGGGAGAAGGAAGGTCAAGAGCTGTATGTTGTCAGAACCAAATTAACAAACAGACAAAATAGAATAAGAAAAGACAGTATAACCATGAAGATGCTCTGTTCATTTACAAAGGAAAGAAACTTCTCCTTGCCTACCCCTGTGTTTGCCTGTGTTTACTACCTGTGTACATATGTATGCTGTGCATGTGCAAGCAGGTGTGGGAGATGAGGGGAAATGCAACAAACTAGCAGCACAGAAGACTGATAAAGCACCAAGAAGCCAAATGATGACAGGTTCTGTCAGGACATCAAGACTCACCTGTAACAACTGAGAGATTCAAGCCTGGGAGTTCTGGTCTGGGTGTGCTGGGTGGTTTCTGTCTGTAGTAGGGGCAGGGAGGCAACACTGGAAACTGACTGAAGTCAAAGTCAAAAGAGAAGCAAGTCTGACTCAACCCAGCATTGGGGCTGAAGACTCTGAGAAGAAGAGAAGTCATGAGTTGTTGAGGAGAAACTGCCCACCTGTCTCACAGACTGCAAGGACTTGCTGCCTGAGAGGGGGAAGACTCCAGAACAACTTCCCACTTTCTGATACCACAAGATAAAGAACACAAGAGGAAAAAAAAATGATGAGCCTCACTTTGGGATATCTGGTGAAACCTTAAAAGCAGAGGTTTCCAGAAAGGTGAGGCTTAGATGGAGGCTTAGTAGGGGCAGGGGGTGGGGATCACCCAAAGCTGACATCTTGGTCAGGAAAGGATGAGGATGGGGTGAAGAACAGAAGAGGGGACTGCCCTAATCCACATGTTCTGCTGTGACAGAGCATTGAGACTCTATAACTGACAAGGAACAGACCGAGCTTTCTTTCACTTTGTTCTGATGACTAAGAAGAAGATGAAGATAGAGATAGGACTGACTGCTACTGGGGCCTTGCTCTCTCTGCTCCCAAGGTGGCAACTCGCTGCTGTGTTCTCTCACAGCCGAGCAGAAAATAAGAGAGAGAAGGGCCATTCTCTCCAGCCCTTTCATGACAGCATCTATAAACTCCTCCTAAAAACTACACTTCTTCATACGACCATGTGGAAATTAATTTATAGCAGGTAGCTTTGGGGGAAGGTGGAACCATAGCAAAGATCACCATGAAACAAGGGGACTAAGGGAGAGGTGCTTATAAAAGTGAATGGGGATAAAAGATGATAATAGGGAAATATGGAAATAACATCATCATAAAAGTCATGGTTTAAAGACTAATTAAAATAAAAATGAGAAGGCTAACACCAGTGGACATGTCAGTGTAGCTGGGGAAAGCCCATGAGGCCTGGGCCCTGCACAAAGAGCCACAGACAACAGAGCATTGCTGAGTGTGCAACAAAGAGTCTTCCCCAACTGGTTATCCAATAACAAACGGTCAGTCCTGAGAACACACAAACAAGTAACATTATACAGACTGAGTGATTTATTCCTATATTTAAGAAAACACGTACATATGCAACAACAATTAATGAAAAGAGGGGCCATGAATTTGAAAGAGAGCAAGAGGGGTATATGGGAAATTTGGAGGGATGAAAGGGATAGAGAAATGATGCAATTATATTAATATTAAAAAATAATTAAAAGAATAAATCATAAGAAACAATTATCAAAGGTATAGAATAAAAGAATAATTAGAAAACCAAGAATGCAAGCTATACATGTGGGTCGATTGACAGAGTGCTTGCCTGGTGTACTGGCTAGTTTTGTGTCAACTTGACACAGCTGGAGTTATCACAGAGAAAGGAGCTTCAATTGAGAAAATGCCTCCATCAGATCCAACTGTAAGGCATTTTCTCAATTAGTGATCAAGGGGGAAAGGCCCCTTGTGGGTGGAACCATCTCTGGGCTGGTAGTCTTCGTTCTATAAGAGAGCAGGCTAAGTAAGCCACGGGAAGCAATCCAGTAAGGAATATCCCTCTATGGCCTCTGCATTAGCTCCTGCTTCCTGACCTGCTTGAGTTCCAGTCCTGACTTCCTTGGTGATGAACAGCAGTATGGAAGTGTAAGCTGAATAAACCCTTTCCTCCCCAACTTGCTTCTTGGTCATGATGTTTGTGCAGGAATAGAAACCCTGACTAAGACACCTGGCATACATCAGTCCCTGAGTCTGAGCCTCAGTGTGACATCAGCTGGGTATGTGATATATATCTGTAAATCCCAGAACCTGGGAAGTGAAAGAACAATCATCCTAGCTACAGAGATTCATCAACCCACCCTAAAATGAAACAACAAGAAAGTCAAAAGATAGGTATGAATGGTATAGAGAAACATTCCAAACACAGGAGACAGACCTTCAGAATGAGCTGAAAGACCACACCACCCCACTTCTCACCAATATCAAGATAGCAAATGTAATTCCCACACTATTACACACAGACAATAGTGCTGGAAGCACATCACTCAATATGATTATATGCATTCTATAAAGGGCACGGAAGTACTCTTGATTTTATAGAATACTTCTCCCATCCCAAGACAGTCTCTTTTAGGAGAAAATTCCAGTCCATGCCCAAGGTCCTACTTAGGGGGTGCAAGTACTAGTAGCAATGCTGAACAAGAGGGCAAGAAGTAGTTAAAGGTAGCCCAAGAGAGTCTAGCAAGAGGCTCTGAGGATCTCAACAGCATCACTGCAGACAGGATGGGATTTCCTTGCTCTCCAGAGGCACCCTGTGGAGCCTTATGCATGTTTCCTAACCTTAATGTTGGCTTGTGGGGCTAACAGAGTACCTCATTATATGAGAAAGCACCATGAGTGGCTGAGCTTTGTATCTTCCCATGGTCACATGCTGCAGATACAAGTCCTCTGGGCTGAGGGCAAAACGACAGTTCTGGAAAACGCTTCAGCCCATGGCTTCTGCCAGCATGACACAGCTGAGTATGCACAACAAAAATAAAGCAGCAGCCCTGAGTATCCTCTGTATACCCACGGTGTGGGGACAGCCCCTGTGAAGGGCAGAGGTGAGAACAACAGCACACAGGACGAGGCATCCATATTTATTACTGCAGACTCTATTTTTAGAAAGGCTTAATGATGAAAATGCTATTCAAACTTGGTAGTAAAGGCTAGGACACAGCATCCAAGAGAACGGATAAGCCAGGAGAGAAATCATCTATGTCCATCTCTTCTCTATCTGATTCTAAGTAGAGAAACTTAAGCACCTTCACCCCTCTCACTGATGGCAGGAAAGTAGGGCTCACATTAGATCCTCAAATAATCAACATCAAGTCACAAAAAAAGTCCCTCTGCTTATTTCTTTTATTTTTGGTTGTGAGTCTAGCCTTTAACGGCTGAGCCATCTCTCCAGCCCTTCTGCTTATTTCTAGGAAATTTTAAACATATCTAGACATTTCTCATGAGTGTCTCATAGATAGCAAGACCTTAACTTGGATAGGGGACTTCCAAACAAAGAAAATGAGACCCAATACCAGCAAAAAGTGCCTCCAGATAACTTACCATACATTACCATATATCTTATAGCCTTATCATACAGAACAATGATTTGCCATAGCATGTGACTTTGACAAAGACAGGGAACAAAGACAGATAATTTAATCATCTCAAACTCATAGCATGAGTTCATGTACCTTGATATTGAGATACAATTTACAGATTAATGCATTTAACTGGGCAGTATTTAGGAACAGTACCAAAGACATTCATCAAAACTGCACCAGCTTTAACAGAAGCCCTCGTGTCTTTTAGGATATTTTACACTTAAATTAGCTGCCTAGATAAAAGAATAAATTTAATTTAAATAATAATAATAATAATCAAGCTAAGTGTGATGATATGTGCCTGTGACCCCAGCACATGAAAAATAAGGCATCGAGGCAGGAGGATTGCAAGTTCTAGTCTTGCCTGGGATACATAGAGAAATTCAAGCCTGTTTTAGATAGGGTTACCATTGCTGTGATTAAATACCATGACCAAACAGCAAGTTGGGGAGTTTATTTGGCTTATGTTTCCACACTTTAGTCCAACATCAACGGATGTCAGGACAGAAACTTAAATGGGGCAGAAACCTGGAGGCAGGAGCTGATACAGAAGCTGTGGAGGAGTGCTGCTTACTGGCTTGTTCCCCATGGCTTTCCCAGACTATTTTTTTTCCTTCCTTCCTTTCTTTCTTTCTTTCTTTCTTTCTTTCTTTCTTTCTTTCTTTCTTTCTTTCTTTCTTTCTTTCTTTTTCTTTTTTTCTTTCTTTCTTTTTTTTTTGGGGGGGGGGTCAGGTATTTTCTTTATTTAAATTTCAAATGCTATCCTAAATGTCCACTATACCTCCCCCCCCCCCCCCGTTTTCTTATAAAACACAGAACCACCAGTTCAGGATGGCACTACCCACAATAGACTGAGCTCTCCCACATCATTCACTAACTAAGAAAGTGCCCTATATGCTTGGCTGCAGCCAAAATACTTCAGAAGTATTTTCTTCATTGAGGCTTCCTTCTTTTAGAAGGTTGTGTCAAGTTGATATAAAAGTGCCCAGCACAAGGCCAGTCTATGGTATATAGTGAAACCTTATCTCATGAAAACAAACATAAATAGGCCACACCTGATGCCCAGCCCATCTTGGAGTCACACCCAAATGCTAACCTGCTTAGTGAGGATCCTCACACACTGACATCTCCACCGTCAATTCCATACCCAGCTAGAGTCACACATGGGCTGACCAGGTGAGTTGCCTGTGACCTTTACCCTTCCTCATCATCCCTTCATGTCCAGGCTTATCCAGGAGTCACACTGGGTGAGCTGCTCAAGGTCTAGTCCCTATGCCTCTCTATGCCCAGACCCAGTCGGAAGTCCCGCTTGTGTGCTCTATCAGTGAAACTACCTACTCAACAAATGCAAGTCAAATTTAATAAATCATAAAGACTTAAAGACAACAACTACACATCATCTCGATAGATGCAAAAAGGCCTTCAACAAAGTCTAACATGCCTTCAAGATAAAATTCCTAGAGAAAGTAGGGCTGGAGGGGGCATACCTCAACACAATACAGGCTATATATGACAAATACACTCCAACATCATCCTAAAAGGAGAAAAACTTGAAAAAAACATATAAACAATCTGGAATGAGGCAGGGTTATTCAATATGGTGCTTGAAGATCTAGCAGTAGCAAACAAGAAAAAGAAGGAATTTAAAGGGATTCAAATAAGGAAAGAGGTCTAATTCTCCCTACTTGCAGATGATATAATTATACCTATGAGATGCCCAAAATTCCATCAGAAAGCATCTAGAAATAATCAACATCTTCATCAAAGCAACAGGATACAGATTTAACTTTAAAAAAAAAAAGGCTTTCTATACACTAATAATACACTAAGAATGAGATCAAAGAAAAAATTTCCATTCACAACAGCCTCCAAAATATGTGTCTAGGAATAAACCTAGCCAACAAGAAAGGAAACAATTAAATCTCTGAAGAAAGAGGTTGAGGGAGACATCGGAAGAAAGAATGATCTCCCATGTTCATGGATTGGTAGATTTAATATTGTAAAAAATGGCTACATCACTGCAGAAATAAAGAGTAAATAATCTCAGTGTCACAAAAAGGAACACACAAAGTGATGGCATCTCAAGCAAGGCAATTATTCTTGCACAAAGTGTGTTCCAGAACATAAACCAAGCTAGCAACACACTGGGGCCAACATGGCGTCTGTCTCTTAACCCAACAAAGATGGTGACTGTATCTCAGTCCAGTGGTACTAGCTTCAAGTCAAAATCTGACATGATTGACTAATTGGCACTACGAGAAAGAGGAAGAGAAGGGTGAAGGAATCTGAGTCCTTGCCAGGCTAACTACCATTGATTTAAAAGAAAAGAAAATTTCACACTACTAAAGCAATTTATATATTTAACACAATCCTTATCAAGATTCTATGAAGAATCCTTATCAGATTCTTCATAGAAACAGAAAATCAAACACACACACACACACACACACACACACACACACACAGAGAGAGAGAGAGAGAGAGAGAGAGAGAGAGAGAGAGAGAGAGAGAGAGAGAGAAAACATCCTAAAATACATATAGAAACACAAAGACCTTGGAAAGTCAAAGCAATCCTGAGCTGAAAGAATACTGCCAGTGGAATTACTGTACCAGATTTCAAGTTATGTTACAGAGCCATTGTAATAAAAACAGTATGGTACTGGCACAAAAGCAGATGCATAGATCAACAGAACAGAATAAAAGATTAATGTGCTTAAAATATATTTAAATACATTATAGACATTGATATTTGACAGAGACATCAAAAATACACAGTGGATGAAAGACAGCAAGTTGAACAAATGGTGCTGGGAAAACTGAGTGTTCAAACAGTGAAGAATGAAATTCATCTTTCTATCTATCTATCTATCTATCTATCTATCTATCTATCTATCTATCTATCTATCTATCTATCATCTATCATCTAGCATCTTATCATCTATCTATCTATCTATCTATCTATCTATCTATCTATCTATCTATCTATCTATCTATCTATCTGCACTGCAGTGAATATCTATCATACTGCAGAAATATCAACTCCAAATGGAGCAAAGACCTCATAATGATACCTGAAACACTGAAGCTTCTGGAGCAAAGCATAGGTCGTACCCTATAAGACACAGGTGTGGTAAAGGAAAACCTCTGAATATGACCTCATTCACTCAGGAATTAAGACCAACATTTGACAGTAGAAGTTCATAAAACTACAAAAGCTTCTATATAGCAAATGAAACAATCAGTCAAGTGAAGGGGAAGCCAGAGTGGGAGGGCATCGTTGCCAGCTACACATCCTATAGAGCATTAGTACCCAGAATAGACAAAGAATCTAGAAAACAGTTTGACCTGGTCAAAAAAAAAAAAATGGGCTGTGGATCTGAACGGAATTCTCAAAAGAATCACAAATGGCTGAGAAATACCTTTTGTTTAATCATCCTTAGCAGTCAGAGAAATGTAAAGTAAAACTGCTTTGAGATTACATCTTACCACAGTCAGAATGGCTTAGATCAGTGGATCGCAACCTCCCTAATGCTGCTCTTTAATACAGTTCTTCATGTTGTGGTGACCCCCAACTATAAAATCATTTTCATTCCTACTTTATAACTGTACACAGCTAAAAATAACTGTGTGATTTTGCTACTGTTATGAATCATATGTGTTTTCAGATGGTCTAGGGTGACCCCTGTGAAAGAATCATTTGACCCCCAAAGAGGTCCCAACCCACTGGTTGAGAACTCCTGGATAAGATCAACAAAATGACTAACAACAAATGCTGGCAAGAACGTGGGGAAAGAATACTCATTCATTGATGGTGGAATTGCTGGTGTAGCCATGACAAAAATCAATGTGGAGAATACTCAAAAAGCCAAAAATAGATCTACTCCTATGGAAATCAATGTGGAGAGTTCTCCAAAAGCAAACAAGAGATCTATCCATCGACACCAGTCCTTGGCAAAAGACCCAAAGCACTCAATAGCCTTCCCCAGAGATACATGCTCCGCCATGCTCACTGCTGCTCTATTCAAAATATCTAGGAAATGAAATAGCCTAGATGCCTATCATCTGATGAATGGATAGCAAAAATTCAATCAATAGACACAATTGAATTCTTTTCAGATGTAAAGAAGAATGAAATCATGAAACTTGCAGATATAGGGAGAAAACGATAAAATACTACACTAAGTGAGGTCACAAAGATCCAGAAAGACAAATGCCACGTTCTTCCTTATGTGTGGATCCCAGCTCCCTCCTAACCATTAGATACAAGTATATAAGCTAGAGTAGCCACAGTAGGTTTTGTATGTACATGTATGTGTGTGTTTGTGTATATTAATAATAATTATTGAAAAGGTCATGAACCTTTAGATATAAGTATATAAGCTAGGGTAACCACAGTAGGTTTTGTATGTACAGGTATGTGTGTGTTTGTATATATTAATAATAATTATTGAAAAGGTCATGAACTAAAAGATGGAGGAGACATGAAGAGGAAGAGGCACGGAAGAGGAAAAGACAGAAATGATTAAATATTGTATATTCACATATATCCTCAAATATTGTATATTCACATATATCCTCAAAAATAATCTTAGATATACAATAAATTGACTAAAACACACATTAAAAATGAACCACTGAGGTAGCTTTAAAAATCACTGTTTTTTTTTTAAATCCGACTGGCCATTTTTCCTTTTAATTCTTTCTCTTTTAGTTTCTTGAGATAAAGTCTCTCTGCAGCCCAGGCTGACCTCAAACTCATGACATTCTTCCTGTAAGTCTTTCAAGTGCCATGATGATAGGTACAAGTCATCTGTCCTAGGCTTCCTTTTTAAAATGAGAAAGTATATGTGCATATTCTATGGCTGTCCCATCAACGATGCTCATTGTCACACTGAGCAGAGATGCACTTGCATAAGAGGCAGCTTGACCATATTCCCCAGGAAGCCTCTCAACATTTCAGTCCTCCAAGGTGTGAGAAATAGGACTGCAATCTTCATATATTCAGAACATCAACATGTTTCCTCTCTTACAATAAAACCCAGCAAGCATTAAGGTATGTCAGACTGTAATTCTTACAAACATTTCCACCCACATATGAAATAGCTTAAAAGAAGTCAAGAACAGTAAAAGTCCCGAACCACATATAATAAACAGTGATTCTGTTTCTTTTTTTATTTTTTTCTGAATTAACTAACACAATGACAGCTATGTTTGTTACCGTTGCAAAAATCAGGGGACATTATTAAAGAAATATTATAGAAGAATATTTAATGACATAAGGGAAATATTTATTCCTACACGTTGTTAAAAAATAGAAAGTATACATCCAAACGACACCCCTGTCATATAAAATTCCTTCCCATCCTATCTCCTTGCCCTTTATTAAAAAGTACCAGCAGCTATAAAACCCTGGGGGAAAAAAGGGTAGAAACTAACTCCCCTGAATTATTAATGTCAAGTGGTCAGGTTCCTGATTGTTTTTCCTATTACCTTGCAAATTTTTTTCTAAATTGATTATGACTTTTAGAATCAAAATAGCATCCAACCTCAACTAGAGTATTTTAAAACTAATAGAGATGGTTCTTTGGAATACACAGGACTCAGTTAAATATACAAAGCTAACATTTATTACACACTCACTTAAAAATTCAACATTTAAAAAGCATTCAGTTGCTTGGAGAAAAAGAAAGCTCTCCTCTTGCAAAGCCAAGCACAGCAGCAATCACTTTTAGCTCTAGTCCTAGGGAGGCAGAGAGGAAGGTCCTAGGGCTCTCTGAGTTGCCAGTCTAGTCTAATGGGTTAAGTACAGATCTCAGTGGGAGACCCTGTTTCAAAACTCAAGGTGTGGCAATAAGATGGCTCATAAATAAAGGTGTTTACCACCAAGCCTGACCACTCGAGTTTCATTCTTTGGTTCTCCATGGAAGAAGGAGAGAAGTAACCCTAACAGTTATTACAACCTGTACCTGCACACACGCACATACATATTAATAAATATAAATAATTTTAAACAGTTAACAAAAAAGGTAAACACCTCCTGAAGAATGATACCCAAAGTTCTCACACACACACACACACACACACACACACAAACCTGTGGATATACATATAAACATATCTGTATTCACATATTCAAAGTGAAGGGTAAAATATTACCTTCAGGCTATATTGCATTGAAATTTACATACAAATTAAAATAAATAAAGGAGATTTATATTAACACAAATAAAAAGAATTGTCTGCTCTTCCAGTAATCTCAACCCTTTCGCATAAAGTACATTCACACAAGAACACAATCTCAAGAGACATGAAATTACAGATGCAGCCAAGTCCCTGGCCTTGGTTTGTTTTGTTGATCAAAGGCAGCATGAGGCTGTAATTAGAGGGCTTCTATGAGGGTAAGAAACACACTTTCTGAAGTGTGCTTTGTTTTTATGCTATGGGCGACTGTCAGAAAGCTTCCCCGGGACTGAAGGAGGCAGCTGTTCCCACCCTACCATACCAAACCTAGGATTTCCTGTAACGCAAACCACTTTCCTCCTAGGATCCTCAAAGCTATTTATTCCCAGAGACACTGTTGTGATTCTTTCCTGTGTTAGAGGGACACAGCTAAATTCCAAAGGGACTAATGAGTGACCACAAGAAAATATCTGAAGAACCTACAGCACAAATCCACACTAAAATGACAGTCTCGGTAGGTAAAGTCTTCCAACCATTACAAACTTCCAAAACCAAGCAGGCCTGGAGTGTGAAAGGCGAATGCAGAGCTGGGGTGAATGCAGATCTTTTCCTCAGGAGAGATCAAGATGGGGCCACTGTCCTTTTGTCCTCTACTCCTTGGATGACACTTTAGCCTTCCACAGTGAAGAATACAAAGAGAGCAGAGCCAAGACACCAAGCGAAATGGAATTATTGATCAGATGACCAAGGAATGTCAAGTTTTCACCTCAGGGGTAGAGAGAACTTTCAAAACCAATGCTGTGTGATTTTTTTTTCTGCTTTCCCCTCCGAAAACCCCCTATCCCCTCCCCCCTCCCCCTGCTCACCAACCCACCTGCTTCCTGCCTGTGGCATTCCCCTACATTGGGGCATAGAACCTTCACAGGACCAAGGGCCTCTCCTCCCATTGACGTCCAACTAGGCCATCCTCTGCTACATATGCAGCTGGAGCCATAAGTCCCACCATTGGTACTCTTTGGTTGGTGGTTTAGTCCCTGGGAGCTCTGGGGGTCATGGTTGGTTCACATTGTTATTCCTCCTAGGGGGCTGCAGACCCCTTCAATGCTCTGTGATCCTTTGTCCAGTTCCCTCCCTACTACAACTATGGTAAAGCAAAAGGAGAAGCCAGCAGTGTGACCCACATTCAGCCCCCAGAACAGACTGGGGAGCGAATCTGTAAGTCACTTATGTAAAATTTAATAACTTTATCTAAATTATTAAACTGCTCAATATATTCAGTCACAGGCCAAAGGACTGGAGGCAAAGGAGGGTGGGTAATAAACCCCCATAAAGTACATTTCTCTTTCTAAAGTGCTTGAGCTAGACTGAAGATGCTTTCAGATGCCCAGAATTTCAGATAAACAACTGACTACACAGAATCCAGCAGTTTTTAAAATATCGTTTCTATTACCAAAGTACCCCTCTTATAAAATTAAGAGAAATTTCTAGAGATTGACATCAGCAGTAGGAAGGGAAGGGCTGTGGCTTCTTTTATTCTTCTTGGCATCTTTAATCTTGCACCACACACCTTTGAAATAGACAGAGAACCTGCTACCTCAACAAAAAAAAATTTTCATTAAAAAATTTGAATAGACTTAATTTACTGACAAAACAACAAAGGCTTTTTGAGCTTGAGGTGTGAGGTGTGAACAAGCAGAGACCTTGGCTCCAAAACAAAACAGACAAAAGCCTTGCTTTAAAAGTCCCAAGGGTGATAGAATAATGGTGGCTTTAAAGTTGCTGGCTGGGGCTGGGGGTGTGGGGGTATAGAATAAGGACGACTCCATGAAAGCAAGTGCAGGGGGGGGGGTGTTTCTATTGAGATGGCAATGAGATGGCAAAATAACTGATAATTCAGAGGAGCCTTTGCCACTGTCAGGAGAGTGAGAGAAGCAGCTTTGACTACTGGGCTTTCCAACAACTTCTCAATCCACTTATTTTTCAGAGTGACACCAGGATGTCAGAGAAACAGTATTGTCCATCTCTTTCTTTAAAAATCATCTGCCCTCCCCTCAGCAAGAGCAGCATGATGTGACCTTCATAGTAAGCAGAGAAGTTCTAATGGACTAATTCATGGAAAAGTAGTGGGAAATGATCACCTTTCAGAGTTATTTTAATTACATATGCTTCTCTTGTCTGTCAAAGGCTTACCTGACAATAATGGAAGCTAGAGACTGGACAAACATTTCCCAGATACTCTGACTGCTTTCTGAAAAGCAAGATGGGGTTAGAGGTGAGCAAGACTGTGGTCAGATTTCAGAGCAGTCTGCATTGGCTCTTAACATTGAGGGGAGAAGGGTCCTATCTTTACCATTGGGAATTGCTTCCCCAAGATAGGTATGGATTGAGGGAGCAATCAGTGGTTATCTGCCCAACATTGCTCATGGCTGGCATCTTCTTCTCTACTCTCTCTCTTCTCTCTCTTTCTCTTTCTCTGCCTCTACTACCCTCTTGACTCCCCTTCCCATGCCCTGAATAAACTTTATTTTATATTGTACCATCATATGGCTGGTTCCTCAGGGGGAAAGGATGCCTTGGCATGGGCCCACAGAGGCATCCCCTTCCCCCATACCTGACTAGACATCCATAAAGATACTCCTTCTCTTTATCATTTGATAAACACACCAGTGAGTGTTGACAACTCACCTCATAAATACAAGTATTCATATAACATCTTTAAGAATCTACAGCATAGAACCTACTAGGCTGTGCCTCACCTTGAGGTAGCCCAGTCCAATCTCTCCTTAGGGTGTCTGCTTGCTTAACTTCACTAACTAAACTGCTGCTTTGCTAATTAAACTTTTGCTCAGACTGTCAGTCTGTGGAGGGATTTATTCCTAGAAGCAGACAAAATCCAACGAACCCTTACACACATGCCATGCCAGGGCATCTTTGACACACAGATCTGTTTTCAGGGGAACTCATGCAGAGCTCTCTTTAGGTGACTGCTGTGGTGATTTGTGTTTATTGACCTGACAGATACCTTGCTAGTACCTATATTCAAGGCACTCGCTCCACTGGGGATTTAATGCGGCTCAGCACATGGGAAAGAATGGTGTCAGGACCCTGAGATTACCCACCATTGCTCTGCATCTGCACTAGGGTCCCCCCAGCAATCACTTAACCTTCCCTCCCACAGCACACAGTGAGTTAGCTCTTCTACCAGCAATGCTGGGACTGTTAAACGAGATCATTGTATGGAAGCCAGAACATGACACCAGACACACTGCAGATGATCAATAAAACTAAGAAAACAACAGACACCATGTTCTTTTTTTCATTTGGCTTTTTGAGACAGGGTCTCTCTTCATAGCTCTGGCTGCCCTGGAATTCACTAGGTAGACCAGGCTGACCTTAAACTCATAGAGATCGGCCTGCCTCTGCCTCCCTGATGCTGAAAATAAAGGTCACAATGCCTGATCCAATATATACCATCTTTATGCTCAGTCTGTGAGCTGGTGGGAAAGAAGAGCAAGAGTATAATAATACCGTAAAGGGCTGGAAAAGCGATGGAGGCTTCCAAAGAGATAAGAAGTGTTCTAAAGTGCTGTACAGGGAGAGAGAAGGGGAGGGGAGGGCAGAGGAGTAGAGAAAAGACTCCAGAAAACTAAACATGCTCAGCCTGCACATGGGTAGGATTTACACATCCAGAAACAGAACCCAAAGTGCCCACATGACACAAACCCACACAACACAAAAGGGCGGGTGAGCCAAGGTATACTCTTGTAGTAAGAGAACCTGGTCTTGCATTAGAACATTCATGAGACAAAAGTCATGAACTCACATGAGAGTGACAGCCATTATCTTTCAGTTGCCGCTAGGATTTCATGAGACAATACACAGGGTTCTTAGCACAGGGCGCACTGCAACAAGCAAGGAATTTAGCAGAAATTTGGAGGCACAGAGCATCGATGTGATCACAGCATAGACTTTACAGAGAAAAATACACTGTAGAGACCTCTTAAAGCAAAATTTGAAGTTTGTTCTACCAGAAAGATGCTACTGATGGCCTTAGAGCAGGAAAGGAAGATGCACGTCCATCTCTGCTCCAATGTCAGGCTTTATTTACAATATGAGGATTCTAATCATAGAATGGCCTGCTTTGCACCCAGTGCTAGACAGCATGCAAGTTCTCAATAACTACACATAGAAGCTGAAAATATAGTAATTATAAGTATGTTTTCTTTTAAGCTAGCTGATTTGAAGTACATAGAATGTATGTATATAACGCATGAAAGCATTTGTTCTTGCTTCTTGCCATACCATTTCTATAAGGGCTCTAAATATCTACAGATTTTTGGCACCTCATCTAACTTTGTAACTGATCCACGCCGGGTACTAAGTAACCGCTATATAGTATGCACATAGGGTCCCTGTATTTATATACACACACTTACATACATAGTAACTCTAATGTGTTCACATTCTTCTCAGGCACTTTTATAACTATCACACATACAGCTCATAATCTTTTTTAGTCTGTTTTCGTCCAAATCTGAAGTCCTGTTTTCTTCATTGTTTGCCACTGAACTCCCACTAGAGTTAAAAATAACCACATCTCCAATTCAGATGTGCATGACACTTTCCTTCTAAGGAGCTTAAGTCACTGCATCATCAGTCTCATGTTGTCAAGGCCTGTGAGATGCTGCTATAAATGACCTCAGTGGTCCATGGCCCAAGTGCATCCCAGAGAGGGAAGCGGATTGCCGGCTGTGATAACTGTTTGGGCAATGGTAGTAGTTTATGTTGTTTGAGGTGTCTTCTGGACACCCTCTGACAATAACTCAAAAGAAAGTTTTACATGCCTGGCCGTGGGGTTGGTAGACTCTGCTTCTCAAATGGTAAACTCTTTTCTCCCCACTACATCTAGCCCATGTTTTTAGCAATGAGCTGTAAACATATCAGTAACTCACATCTCCAAACAACTAGGTACCATAGCTTGTCAGACACCGTGAAACCTGAGTGCAAGGTGGAGAAAAGATGTCACTGTTGGTACCTGTCTTCAGGAATTCTCAGTTAAGTGAGGAAGACAGGCCACACCCCCAGTGATTGCCCAGATCAATGCATACCAACCAGACTTGGTCTTTAGGATCCCCCAAAAAGAAGAAATGTGGGCACATTAACAAACATCAAATTTTATTTCCAAGTTCCAATTCTAGGATCTATTGTTTTCCCCCAAAATAAACATGTTTAAAAAAGTACATTTACTATTTTTTGAGGTAACTTTTATCTCCTGGCTTCTTTTTATTGAACTTTGGTTTATAGCATCACAATTCCTTAAGCAAACAAAGCCTTTCACCCAAGAAAGGGATCCAGATTGTGACATTTGACTAGAACTCTATAGCTTACCAGCAAACGTTTATGAGTAAATAGCAAGTATGCATTCAAATACTGAAGTGCTTGGGCGCTTTATTTACTGTATTCATCGTTGTGTCCCAGCCCAGCTCAATACTGGGTGCAGCAAATGCCACACGAATGACTGCTAGCCTGAATGAATGAATTACAAGGCTAGTGTGCTATCTTACAGGTGAGTCTGCTAGGCTTCTCCCAGGGACACACCATCACCTGAGTGTGGCTTATAAAAGAACTGCTTGTCACCCCAGTTCTCAGATTCTCATTTCTCTCCCTCTCCTTCTCTGTCCTTCTTCCTGTCCTTCTCTGTCATTTGTGCGACCCCTACCCCACCTCCACCCCTGCTGCCCTCCAGGCCCTCACTCCCCCTCCCTTCTCTCAAAGAAACTTCCTTTATACCAGATTTGTTACACTGCATGATTTCTCAGGGCACACCTTGGCATAGGCCTGCCAGGTACACACACACACACACACACACACACACACACACACAGCTGTCTGTCACATTACATTTCATAACAGTGATAAGTGGTAACAATGTACCCACCTAGCACCAGGAAGGCTAGGCATCTTGGACCATCAAGAGCTATTGTCACTCTCAATAATTTAAAGATGTATAAATTTTTCATTTATCATTCTACTGTATTTCTGTTATTTAAATATTTTCAGTATATATCATTTAAAGAAAAAACATATAACCATCACATGACTCCACCACAATTTGTTTCTTCATCCCCACTTGTTATATAGTATATAAAAGTATTTGTTTTATGGACCTTTGACGGTATTAAGCACTCTTAACATTTTTCTCCGTCCTCTCTTCCTTCCTTCTTCTCTTCCTTCCTTCCTCCTTCCTCCTTCCTTCCTTCCTTCCTTCCTTCCTTCCTTCCTTCCTTCCTTCCTTCCCTCTTTCCTTCCTCCTTCCTTTCCTTCATTTTGAGCTAGGGTCTCACTATGCAGCCTAGCTCACCTGTAGCTCACTAAGTAGACCAGGGTGGCCTAAAGCTCACTTCAATCCACCTGCCTCTGCCTCCAGAACACCAGGAATAAGGGAGTGAACCACTTCGTCAAGCATCATCCTTAACGGTTTTAAGCCAGACTTGTTAATTTAAATATTTGATATAAATATTTATATCATAAACATAAGTAGTGGCATTTGCATCTGACAGTTACAAAGCAATGGAACCCTTTGAAGGCTTGAGAATGCTAGAAGAAATGGGCTATTTAGACCGGGCCTGTTTTGGAAGGGGATGCCAGTTTTATTTTTAGAATCTACAAGCAGCTTCATACACACTTTATCTGTACTGCTAATCTCTCGAAGGCTAACCCAGAGTCTCCATTCAGTAAATTTTCACATTGAAGTAAAGCACACAGCTGGGCTTGTTTCTTACTGTTGGGCTCAACAATACATTAAAATGCTCGCACTTTTAAAGAGAGAAAATTAACTGAAAGCATACGCACTAAATACCTAAGTACTAACGCTGACCAAAATCTAACCCCTCCCTAAGGATCTCAAGTTACTCAAAACGTTCTTTTCCTTCGGGAATTAGCTTAATTCCATTGTTCTTGATTGTTCTGGGTTGAGGATCCTGTTCCATGACCTTTCAGCAATAGCTGGCTTTGTCTCCATCGAGCCCCCTGTGTATGACATTTCTCCTCTTTCTGTTTTTGCTGCTGTTGCCCTTGCTGGTGATGGTGGTCCCTGGGGGGAAGTTGACTAAGTTCTATACAGCCTAGACTAGTTGTTATATATTTAGATTTATTGTCAAATATCCTCAAAATGTCCCTTTTCATAAAGAAAAAAATGGATAATGCAAACCCTTTGCTCATAATTAAATTTTCTAGATGAATAGCGCCACCCTTACCTTTTACAATTCCAATGTAAGGAAAAACAAATGAACGCACATAAAAACGCTCTAACCCTTAGCTCTCAAATCACAGGTCCTCACCCAGTGTCAAGCTTCATAACCGAATGTGAGGACTGCAGGAGATGTTGTTGTTATGAAATATAATGCAGTGAAGGTGTACCTGGGGGGTCCATGCCAAGGTGTCCCCCTGAGAAATTACACCATGCAACAGATCTGGCATAAGGGAGTTTATTATGGGGGGAGGGGGCGGGGAGTGGGGACCTGGAGGAGGCATAGAGGCAGAGGAGTAGACATGGAGACAGGCAGGCAGAGCCATGAGGGCTGAGAAGGTGGGGTGGTACAGAGAAGGATAGTAAGGAGGACAGAGAGACCTGGAACACGCAGGGTGTTGTGGGGAGGAGGAGAGGAAGACAGAGACAGAGAGCACTGGAGTAGCGGGGCAGTCCTTTTATATGCAGTCATACCTGAAGCACTGACAGCAGTGGGTGGTGACAAAAGCCACTGCTAGGTCCTTAGGATGAGCTTCGTGGAATCGCCTATAAGCTAGTAGTTGCAGTAGTACAACTTTTCTGAATGTTCAGTGATCAAAAAGTAATTCAAAATGAAGCAGGCAACGGATCCAGACTGTGACTGGCAATGCTCACCATGGTCCACCACTGCTTCCCTGCAGCCTTGGTTCTGGACATAAAGCGTGTGGATTCTCTGCACTGTGTAAGCTCTGACGCTTGCAGCACCTGCAACTGTTGCCAGCAACACTGTGCTTCAGATCTGAGACCACCACTTGTCATCAACTGCGGTCTCTTCACTACTCACACGGGTTTCTGCTCCTATATAAATGTAATGGCTTAATTACAGAAATGAAGACTTTAATATTTCCCTCTCATTGTTCCTCAGCAAGAATGAAACTAGTATGTTTTGACATATTATGTTAGATAGTGTGTAGTCTCCCCTCCCCCAGCCTGGAACCTGCTTGCTCAGGGGTGGAGTTTCCTGCTCATTCGTTCTGCCACGCCCACTGTTGGACAGTGCAGCTTTGCTGTTTGGAGCCACACACGTGCTCACCCTGCTACTAGACCCCAAGACTATTTGGCGGGAATCAGGTCCCCTCCCCCTTCCTTTATAACTGAATGTCAAAACAAGTAAAATTGAACTTTGATCAGAGTGACCATTGTCTTGACTCCGTTTCTTCTTTCGCCCCGTCTAGTTCCTCTCTTTCAGCTCAAGTTGCCATCTCAGTTAAACCGTTCATTGCGAGCTGCTGGCCAGCCGCAAAAATAATGAAGCAAATACACCTCATTAATATGTGAAATGGCTTTTAATATTAATAAATTGCAAAGTTACGTGTATATCAAAGAAGTTGGGGGCCCTGCAATATGACACAACAAGTAAGAAGCTTGTGGCCAAACATGACGAACTCGGTTCAATCCCAAGGACACACGTGGAGGAAGGGACAAGCTGACTCCTAAAAGCTGTCCTCCAACCTCTACAGATGAGCTACGGCATGTTTGGACATGTGTGCATTACATATCTTTATAATTTATCAACAGTAATGCTTGCTTTATGAGCCCATCTTCTATATCTGTATGCTCAGAGTTGCATAAACAATGCTTTCTTGGTTGATTAGCTAAGATCTAGCACTTGGCTATCACCTTTAAGGGAAGAAAAGTCCAGATCT
>NW_028228262.1:0-23000 GCF_978045245.1 Mus caroli | reverse complement strand
TATATTCTAAGTTTTTCAGTGCAACTCACTCATATACTATGTACTACACTGTGCGTTTCTTATATTCTAAGTTTTTCAGTGCAACTCACTCATATACTATGTACTACACTGTGCGTTTCTTATATTCTAAGTTTTTCAGTGCAACTCACTCACTATACTATGTACTACACTGTGCGTTTCTTATATTCTAAGTTTTTCAGTGCAACTCACTCATATACTATGTACTACACTGTGCGTTTCTTATATTCTAAGTTTTTCAGTGCAACTCACTCATATACTATGTACTACACTGTGCGTTTCTTATATTCTAAGTTTTTCAGTGCAACTCACTCATATACTATGTACTACACTGTGCGTTTCTTATATTCTAAGTTTTTCAGTGCAACTCACTCATATACTATGTACTACACTGTGCGTTTCTTATATTCTAAGTTTTTCAGTGCAACTCACTCATATACTATGTACTACACTGTGCGTTTCTTATATTCTAAGTTTTTCAGTGCAACTCACTCATATACTATGTACTACACTGTGCGTTTCTTATATTCTAAGTTTTTCAGTGCAACTCACTCATATACTATGTACTACACTGTGCGTTTCTTATATTCTAAGTTTTTCAGTGCAACTCACTCATATACTATGTACTACACTGTGCGTTTCTTATATTCTAAGTTTTTCAGTGCAACTCACTCATATACTATGTACTACACTGTGCGTTTCTTATATTCTAAGTTTTTCAGTGCAACTCACTCATATACTATGTACTACACTGTGCGTTTCTTATATTCTAAGTTTTTCAGTGCAACTCACTCATATACTATGTACTACACTGTGCGTTTCTTATATTCTAAGTTTTTCAGTGCAACTCACTCATATACTATGTACTACACTGTGCGTTTCTTATATTCTAAGTTTTTCAGTGCAACTCACTCATATACTATGTACTACACTGTGCGTTTCTTATATTCTAAGTTTTTCAGTGCAACTCACTCATATACTATGTACTACACTGTGCGTTTCTTATATTCTAAGTTTTTCAGTGCAACTCACTCATATACTATGTACTACACTGTGCGTTTCTTATATTCTAAGTTTTTCAGTGCAACTCACTCATATACTATGTACTACACTGTGCGTTTCTTATATTCTAAGTTTTTCAGTGCAACTCACTCATATACTATGTACTACACTGTGCGTTTCTTATATTCTAAGTTTTTCAGTGCAACTCACTCATATACTATGTACTACACTGTGCGTTTCTTATATTCTAAGTTTTTCAGTGCAACTCACTCATATACTATGTACTACACTGTGCGTTTCTTATATTCTAAGTTTTTCAGTGCAACTCACTCATATACTATGTACTACACTGTGCGTTTCTTATATTCTAAGTTTTTCAGTGCAACTCACTCATATACTATGTACTACACTGTGCGTTTCTTATATTCTAAGTTTTTCAGTGCAACTCACTCATATACTATGTACTACACTGTGCGTTTCTTATATTCTAAGTTTTTCAGTGCAACTCACTCATATACTATGTACTACACTGTGCGTTTCTTATATTCTAAGTTTTTCAGTGCAACTCACTCATATACTATGTACTACACTGTGCGTTTCTTATATTCTAAGTTTTTCCGTGCAACTCACTCATATACTATGTACTACACTGTGCGTTTCTTATATTCTAAGTTTTTCCGTGCAACTCACTCATATACTATGTACTACACTGTGCGTTTCTTATATTCTAAGTTTTTCAGTGCAACTCACTCATATACTATGTACTACACTGTGCGTTTCTTATATTCTAAGTTTTTAAGTGCAACTCACTCATATACTATGTACTACACTGTGCGTTTCTTATATTCTAAGTTTTTCAGTGCAACTCACTCATATACTATGTACTACACTGTGCGTTTCTTATATTCTAAGTTTTTCAGTGCAACTCACTCATATACTATGTACTACACTGTGCGTTTCTTATATTCTAAGTTTTTCAGTGCAACTCACTCATATACTATGTACTACACTGTGCGTTTCTTATATTCTAAGTTTTTCAGTGCAACTCACTCATATACTATGTACTACACTGTGCGTTTCTTATATTCTAAGTTTTTCAGTGCAACTCACTCATATACTATGTACTACACTGTGCGTTTCTTATATTCTAAGTTTTTCAGTGCAACTCACTCATATACTATGTACTACACTGTGCGTTTCTTATATTCTAAGTTTTTCAGTGCAACTCACTCATATACTATGTACTACACTGTGCGTTTCTTATATTCTAAGTTTTTCAGTGCAACTCACTCATATACTATGTACTACACTGTGCGTTTCTTATATTCTAAGTTTTTCAGTGCAACTCACTCATATACTATGTACTACACTGTGCGTTTCTTATATTCTAAGTTTTTCAGTGCAACTCACTCATATACTATGTACTACACTGTGCGTTTCTTATATTCTAAGTTTTTCAGTGCAACTCACTCATATACTATGTACTACACTGTGCGTTTCTTATATTCTAAGTTTTTCAGTGCAACTCACTCATATACTATGTACTACACTGTGCGTTTCTTATATTCTAAGTTTTTCAGTGCAACTCACTCATATACTATGTACTACACTGTGCGTTTCTTATATTCTAAGTTTTTCAGTGCAACTCACTCATATACTATGTACTACACTGTGCGTTTCTTAAATTCTAAGTTTTTCCGTGCAACTCACTCATATACTATGTACTACACTGTGCGTTTCTTAAATTCTAGGGTTTTTCCGTGCAACTCACTCATATACTATGTACTACACTGTGCGTTTCTTATATTCTAAGTTTTTCAGTGCAACTCACTCATATACTATGTACTACACTGTGCGTTTCTTATATTCTAAGTTTTTGAGTGCAACTCACTCATATACTATGTACTACACTGTGCGTTTCTTATATTCTAAGTTTTTCAGTGCAACTCACTCATATACTATGTACTACACTGTGCGTTTCTTATATTCTAAGTTTTTAAGTGCAACTCACTCATATACTATGTACTACACTGTGCGTTTCTTATATTCTAAGTTTTTCAGTGCAACTCACTCATATACTATGTACTACACTGTGCGTTTCTTATATTCTAAGTTTTTCAGTGCAACTCACTCATATACTATGTACTACACTGTGCGTTTCTTATATTTTAAGTTTTTCAGTGCAACTCACTCATATACTATGTACTACACTGTGCGTTTCTTATATTCTAAGTTTTTCAGTGCAACTCACTCATATACTATGTACTACACTGTGCGTTTCTTATATTCTAAGTTTTTCAGTGCAACTCACTCATATACTATGTACTACACTGTGCGTTTCTTATATTCTAAGTTTTTCAGTGCAACTCACTCATATACTATGTACTACACTGTGCGTTTCTTATATTCTAAGTTTTTCAGTGCAACTCACTCATATACTATGTACTACACTGTGCGTTTCTTATATTCTAAGTTTTTCAGTGCAACTCACTCATATACTATGTACTACACTGTGCGTTTCTTATATTCTAAGTTTTGCAGTGCAACTCACTCATATACTATGTACTACACTGTGCGTTTCTTATATTCTAAGTTTTTCAGTGCAACTCACTCATATACTATGTACTACACTGTGCGTTTCTTATATTCTAAGTTTTTCAGTGCAACTCACTCATATACTATGTACTACACTGTGCGTTTCTTATATTCTAAGTTTTTTCAGTGCAACTCACTCATATACTATGTACTACACTGTGCATTTCGTGTAATGCGGGTTTTTCAGTAAATTCTAAGTTTTTCAGTGCAACTCACTCATATACAATGTACTACACTGTGCGTTTCTTATATTCTAAGTTTTTCAGTGCAACTCACTCATATACTATGTACTACACTGTGCGTTTCTTATATTCTAAGTTTTTCAGTGCAACTCACTCATATACTATGTACTACACTGTGCGTTTCTTATATTCTATGTTTTTCAGTGCAACTCACTCATATACTATGTACTACACTGTGCGTTTCTTATATTCTAAGTTTTTTCAGTGCAACTCACTCATATACTATGTACTACACTGTGCGTTTCTTATATTCTAAGTTTTTCAGTGCAACTCACTCATATACTATGTACTACACTGTGCGTTTCTTATATTCTAAGTTTTTCAGTGCAACTCACTCATATACTATGTACTACACTGTTGCGTTTCTTATATTCTAAGTTTTTCAGTGCAACTCACTCATATACTATGTACTACACTGTGCGTTTCTTATATTCTAAGTTTATCACTGCAACTCACTCATATACTATGTACTACACTGTGCGTTTCTTATATTCTAAGTTTATCACTGCAACTCACTCATATACTATGTACTACACTGTGCGTTTCTTATATTCTAAGTTTTTCAGTGCAACTCACTCATATACTATGTACTACACTGTGCGTTTCTTATATTCTAAGTTTTTCAGTGCAACTCACTCATATACTATGTACTACACTGTGCGTTTCTTATATTCTAAGTTTTTCAGTGCAACTCACTCATATACTATGTACTACACTGTGCGTTTCTTATATTCTAAGTTTTTCAGTGCAACTCAACTCATATACTATGTACTACACTGTGCGTTTCTTATATTCTAAGTTTTTCAGTGCAACTCACTCATATACTATGTACTACACTGTGCGTTTCTTATATTCTAAGTTTTTCAGTGCAACTCACTCATATACTATGTACTACACTGTGCGTTTCTTATATTCTAAGTTTTTCAGTGCAACTCACTCATATACTATGTACTACACTGTGCGTTTCTTATATTCTAAGTTTTTCAGTGCAACTCACTCATATACTATGTACTACACTGTGCGTTTCTTATATTCTAAGTTTTTCAGTGCAACTCACTCATATACTATGTACTACACTGTGCGTTTCTTATATTCTAAGTTTTTCAGTGCAACTCACTCATATACTATGTACTACACTGTGCGTTTCTTATATTCTAAGTTTTTCAGTGCAACTCACTCATATACTATGTACTACACTGTGCGTTTTGTTATATTCTAAGTTTTTCAGTGCAACTCACTCATATACTATGTACTACAATGTGCGTTTCTTAAATTCTAGGTTTTTCCGTGCAACTCACTCATATACTATGTACTACAATGTGCGTTTCTTATATTCTAAGTTTTTCAGTGCAACTCACTCATATACTATGTACTACACTGTGCGTTTCTTATATTCTAAGTTTTTCAGTGCAACTCACTCATATACTATGTACTACACTGTGCGTTTCTTATATTCTAAGTTTTTCAGTGCAACTCACTCATATACTATGTACTACACTGTGCGTTTCTTATATTCTAAGTTTTTCAGTGCAACTCACTCATATACTATGTACTACACTGTGCGTTTCTTATATTCTAAGTTTTTCAGTGCAACTCACTCATATACTACGTACTACACTGTGCGTTTCTTATATTCTAGGTTTTTCAGTGCAACTCACTCATATACTATGTACTACACTGTGCGTTTCTTAAATTCTAGGTTTTTCCGTTGCAACTCACTCATATACTATGTACTACACTGTGCGTTTTTTATATTCTAAGTTTTTCAGTGCAACTCACTCATATACTATGTACTACACTGTGCGTTTCTTATATTCTAAGTTTTTCAGTGCAACTCACTCATATACTATGTACTACACTGTGCGTTTCTTATATTCTAAGTTTTTCAGTGCAACTCACTCATATACTATGTACTACACTGTGCGTTTCTTATATTCTAAGTTTTTCAGTGCAACTCACTCACTTATATATGTACTACACTGTGCGTTTCTTATATTCTAAGTTTTTCAGTGCAACTCACTCATATACTATGTACTACACTGTGCGTTTCTTATATTCTAAGTTTTTCAGAGCAACTCACTCATATACTATGTACTACACTGTGCGTTTCTTATATTCTAAGTTTTTCAGTGCAACTCACTCATATACTATGTACTACACTGTGCGTTTCTTATATTCTAAGTTTTTCAGTGCAACTCACTCATATACTATGTACTACACTGTGCGTTTCTTATATTCTAAGTTTTTTCAGTGCAACTCACTCATATACTATGTACTACACTGTGCGTTTCTTATATTCTAAGTTTTTCAGTGCAACTCACTCATATACTATGTACTACACTGTGCGTTTCTTATATTCTAAGTTTTTCAGTGCAACTCACTCATATACTATGTACTACACTGTGCGTTTCTTATATTCTAAGTTTTTCAGTGCAACTCACTCATATACTATGTACTACACTGTGCGTTTCTTATATTCTAAGTTTTTCAGTGCAACTCACTCATATACTATGTACTACACTGTGCGTTTCTTATATTCTAAGTTTTTCAGTGCAACTCACTCATATACTATGTACTACACTGTGCGTTTCTTATATTCTAGTTTTTCCGTGCAACTCACTCATATACTATGTACTACACTGTGCGTTTCTTAAATTCTAGGTTTTTCCGTGCAACTCACTCATATACTATGTACTACACTGTGCGTTTCTTAAATTCTAGGTTTTTCCGTGCAACTCACTCATATACTATGTACTACACTGTGCGTTTCTTATATTCTAAGTTTTTCAGTGCAACTCACTCATATACTATGTACTACACTGTTGCCGTTTCTTATATTCTAAGTTTTTCAGTGCAACTCACTCATATACTATGTACTACACTGTGCGTTTCTTATATTCTAAGTTTTTCAGTGCAACTCACTCATATACTATGTACTACACTGTGCGTTTCTTATATTCTAAGTTTTTCAGTGCAACTCACTCATATACTATGTACTACACTGTGCGTTTCTTATATTCTAAGTTTTTCAGTGCAACTCACTCATATACTATGTACTACACTGTGCGTTTCTTATATTCTAAGTTTTTCAGTGCAACTCACTCATATACTATGTACTACACTGTGCGTTTCTTATATTCTAAGTTTTTCAGTGCAACTCACTCATATACTATGTACTACACTGTGCGTTTCTTATATTCTAGGTTTTTCCGTGCAACTCACTCATATACTATGTACTACACTGTGCGTTTCTTAAATTCTAGGTTTTTCCGTGCAACTCACTCATATACTATGTACTACACTGTGCGTTTCTTATATTCTAGGTTTTTCAGTGCAACTCACTCATATACTATGTACTACACTGTGCGTTTCTTATATTCTAAGTTTTTCAGTGCAACTCACTCATATACTATGTACTACACTGTGCGTTTCTTATATTCTAAGTTTTTCAGTGCAACTCACTCATATAGTATGTACTACACTGTGCGTTTCTTATATTCTAAGTTTTTCAGTGCAACTCACTCATATACTATGTACTACACTGTGCGTTTCTTATATTCTAAGTTTTTCAGTGCAACTCACTCATATACTATGTACTACACTGTGCGTTTCTTATATTCTAAGTTTTTCAGTGCAACTCACTCATATACTATGTACTACACTGTGCGTTTCTTATATTCTAAGTTTTTCAGTGCAACTCACTCATATACTATGTACTACACTGTGCGTTTCTTATATTCTAAGTTTTTCAGTGCAACTCACTCATATACTATGTACTACACTGTGCGTTTCTTATATTCTAAGTTTTTCAGTGCAACTCACTCATATACTATGTACTACACTGTGCGTTTCTTATATTCTAAGTTTTTCAGTGCAACTCACTCATATACTATGTACTACACTGTGCGTTTCTTAAATTCTAAGTTTATCCGTGCAACTCACTCATATACTATGTACTACACTGTGCGTTTCTTAAATTCTAGCTTTTTCCGTGCAACTCACTCATATACTATGTACTACAATGTGCGTTTCTTATATTCTAAGTTTTTCAGTGCAACTCACTCATATACTATGTACTACACTGTGCGTTTCTTATATTCTAAGTTTTTCAGTGCAACTCACTCATATACTATGTACTACACTGTGCGTTTCTTATATTCTAAGTTTTTCAGTGCAACTCACTCATTATACTATGTACTACACTGTGCGTTTTCTTATATTCTAAGTTTTTCAGTGCAACTCACTCATATACTATGTACTACAGTGTGCGTTTCTTATATTCTAAGTTTTTCAGTGCAACTCACTCATATACTATGTACTACACTGTGCGTTTCTTATATTCTAAGTTTTTGAGTGCAACTCACTCATATACTATGTACTACACTGTGCGTTTCTTATATTCTAAGTTTTTCAGTGCAACTCACTCATATACTATGTACTACACTGTGCGTTTCTTATATTCTAAGTTTTTAAGTGCAACTCACTCATATACTATGTACTACACTGTGCGTTTCTTATATTCTAAGTTTTTCAGTGCAACTCACTCATATACTATGTACTACACTGTGCGTTTCTTATATTCTAAGTTTTTCAGTGCAACTCACTCATATACTATGTACTACACTGTGCGTTTCTTATATTCTAAGTTTTTCAGTGCAACTCACTCATATACTATGTACTACACTGTGCGTTTCTTATATTCTAAGTTTTTCAGTGCAACTCACTCATATACTATGTACTACACTGTGCGTTTCTTATATTCTAAGTTTTTCAGTGCAACTCACTCATATACTATGTACTACACTGTGAGTTTCTTATATTCTAAGTTTTTCAGTGCAACTCACTCATATACTATGTACTACACTGTGCGTTTCTTAAATTCTAGGTTTTTCCGTGCAACTCACTCATATACTATGTACTACAATGTGCGTTTCTTATATTCTAAGTTTTTCAGTGCAACTCACTCATATACTATGTACTACACTGTGCGTTTCTTATATTCTAAGTTTTTCAGTGCAACTCACTCATATACTATGTACTACACTGTGCGTTTCTTATATTCTAAGTTTTTCAGTGCAACTCACTCATATACTATGTACTACACTGTGCGTTTCTTATATTCTAAGTTTTTCAGTGCAGCCTCACTCATATACTATGTACTACACTGTGCGTTTCTTATATTCTAAGTTTTTCAGTGCAGCTCACTCATATACTATGTACTACACTGTGCGTTTCTTATATTCTAGGTTTTTCAGTGCAACTCACTCATATACTATGTACTACACTGTGCGTTTCTTAAATTCTAGGTTTTTCCGTGCAACTCACTCATATACTATGTACTACACTGTGCGTTTCTTATATTCTAAGTTTTTCAGTGCAACTCACTCATATACTATGTACTACAGTGTGCGTTTCTTATATTCTAAGTTTTTCAGTGCAACTCACTCATATACTATGTACTACACTGTGCGTTTCTTATATTCTAAGTTTTTGAGTGCAACTAACTCATATACTATGTACTACACTGTGCGTTTCTTATATTCTAAGTTTTTCAGTGCAACTCACTCATATACTATGTACTACACTGTGCGTTTCTTATATTCTAAGTTTTTCAGTGCAACTCACTCATATACTATGTACTACACTGTGCGTTTCTTATATTCTAAGTTTTTCAGTGCAACTCACTCATATACTATGTACTACACTGTGCGTTTCTTATATTCTAAGTTTATCACTGCAACTCACTCATATACTATGTACTACACTGTGCGTTTCTTATATTCTAAGTTTTTCAGTGCAACTCACTCATATACTATGTACTACACTGTGCGTTTCTTATATTCTAAGTTTTTCAGTGCAACTCACTCATATACTATGTACTACACTGTGCGTTTCTTATATTCTAAGTTTTTCAGTGCAACTCACTCATATACTATGTACTACACTGTGCGTTTCTTATATTCTAAGTTTTTCAGTGCAACTCACTCATATACTATGTACTACAATGTGCGTTTCTTATATTCTAAGTTTTTCAGTGCAACTCACTCATATACTATGTACTACACTGTGCGTTTCTTATATTCTAAGTTTTTCAGTGCAACTCACTCATATACTATGTACTACACTGTGCGTTTCTTATATTCTAAGTTTTTCAGTGCAACTCACTCATATACTATGTACTACACTGTGCGTTTCTTATATTCTAAGTTTTTCAGTGCAACTCACTCATATACTATGTACTACACTGTGCGTTTCTTATATTCTAAGTTTTTCAGTGCAACTCACTCATATACTATGTACTACACTGTGCGTTTCTTATATTCTAAGTTTTTCAGTGCAACTCACTCATATACTATGTACTACACTGTGCGTTTCTTATATTCTAAGTTTTTCAGTGCAACTCACTCATATACTATGTACTACACTGTGCGTTTCTTATATTCTAAGTTTTTCAGTGCAACTCACTCATATACTATGTACTACACTGTGCGTTTCTTATATTCTAAGTTTTTCAGTGCAACTCACTCATATACTATGTACTACACTGTGCGTTTCTTATATTCTAAGTTTTTCAGTGCAACTCACTCATATACTATGTACTACACTGTGCGTTTCTTATATTCTAAGTTTTTCAGTGCAACTCACTCATATACTATGTACTACACTGTGCGTTTCTTATATTCTAAGTTTTTCAGTGCAACTCACTCATATACTATGTACTACACTGTGCGTTTCTTATATTCTAAGTTTTTCAGTGCAACTCACTCATATACTATGTACTACACTGTGCGTTTGTTATATTCTAAGTTTTTCAGTGCAACTCACTCATATACTATGTACTACACTGTGCGTTTCTTAAATTCTAGGTTTTTCCGTGCAACTCACTCATATACTATGTACTACAATGTGCGTTTCTTATATTCTAAGTTTTTCAGTGCAACTCACTCATATACTATGTACTACACTGTGCGTTTCTTATATTCTAAGTTTTTCAGTGCAACTCACTCATATACTATGTACTACACTGTGCGTTTCTTATATTCTAAGTTTTTCAGTGCAACTCACTCATATACTATGTACTACACTGTGCGTTTCTTATATTCTAAGTTTTTCAGTGCAACTCACTCATATACTATGTACTACACTGTGCGTTTCTTATATTCTAAGTTTTTCAGTGCAACTCACTCATATACTACGTACTACACTGTGCGTTTCTTATATTCTAGGTTTTTCAGTGCAACTCACTCATATACTATGTACTACACTGTGCGTTTCTTAAATTCTAGGTTTTTCCGTGCAACTCACTCATATACTATGTACTACACTGTGCGTTTTTTATATTCTAAGTTTTTCAGTGCAACTCACTCATATACTATGTACTACACTGTGCGTTTTTTATATTCTAAGTTTTTCAGTGCAACTCACTCATATACTATGTACTACACTGTGCGTTTCTTATATTCTAAGTTTTTCAGTGCAACTCACTCACTTATATATGTACTACACTGTGCGTTTCTTATATTCTAAGTTTTTCAGTGCAACTCACTCATATACTATGTACTACACTGTGCGTTTCTTATATTCTAAGTTTTTCAGTGCAACTCACTCATATACTATGTACTACACTGTGCGTTTCTTATATTCTAAGTTTTTCAGTGCAACTCACTCATATACTATGTACTACACTGTGCGTTTCTTATATTCTAAGTTTTTCAGTGCAACTCACTCATATACTATGTACTACACTGTGCGTTTCTTATATTCTAAGTTTTTCAGTGCAACTCACTCATATACTATGTACTACACTGTGCGTTTCTTATATTCTAAGTTTTTCAGTGCAACTCACTCATATAGTATGTACTACACTGTGCGTTTCTTATATTCTAAGTTTTTCAGTGCAACTCACTCATATACTATGTACTACACTGTGCGTTTCTTATATTCTAAGTTTTTCAGTGCAACTCACTCATATACTATGTACTACACTGTGCGTTTCTTATATTCTAAGTTTTTCAGTGCAACTCACTCATATACTATGTACTACACTGTGCGTTTCTTATATTCTAAGTTTTTCAGTGCAACTCACTCATATACTATGTACTACACTGTGCGTTTCTTATATTCTAAGTTTTTCAGTGCAACTCACTCATATACTATGTACTACACTGTGCGTTTCTTATATTCTAAGTTTTTCAGTGCAACTCACTCATATACTATGTACTACACTGTGCGTTTCTTATATTCTAAGTTTTTCCGTGCAACTCACTCATATACTATGTACTACACTGTGCGTTTCTTAAATTCTAGGTTTTTCCGTGCAACTCACTCATATACTATGTACTACACTGTGCGTTTCTTAAATTCTAGGTTTTTCCGTGCAACTCACTCATATACTATGTACTACACTGTGCGTTTCTTATATTCTAAGTTTTTCAGTGCAACTCACTCATATACTATATACTACACTGTGCGTTTCTTATATTCTAAGTTTTTCAGTGCAACTCACTCATATAGTATGTACTACACTGTGCGTTTCTTATATTCTAAGTTTTTCAGTGCAACTCACTCATATACTATGTACTACACTGTGCGTTTCTTATATTCTAAGTTTTTCAGTGCAACTCACTCATATACTATGTACTACACTGTGCGTTTCTTATATTCTAAGTTTTTCAGTGCAACTCACTCATATACTATGTACTACACTGTGCGTTTCTTATATTCTAAGTTTTTCAGTGCAACTCACTCATATACTATGTACTACACTGTGCGTTTCTTATATTCTAAGTTTTTCAGTGCAACTCACTCATATACTATGTACTACACTGTGCGTTTCTTATATTCTAAGTTTTTCAGTGCAACTCACTCATATACTATGTACTACACTGTGCGTTTCTTATATTCTAAGTTTTTCAGTGCAACTCACTCATATACTATGTACTACACTGTGCGTTTCTTATATTCTAAGTTTTTCAGTGCAACTCACTCATATACTATGTACTACACTGTGCGTTTCTTATATTCTAAGTTTTTCAGTGCAACTCACTCATATAGTATGTACTACACTGTGCGTTTCTTATATTCTAAGTTTTTCAGTGCAACTCACTCATATACTATGTACTACACTGTGCGTTTCTTATATTCTAAGTTTTTCAGTGCAACTCACTCATATACTATGTACTACACTGTGCGTTTCTTATATTCTAAGTTTTTCAGTGCAACTCACTCATATACTATGTACTACACTGTGCGTTTCTTATATTCTAAGTTTTTCAGTGCAACTCACTCATATACTATGTACTACACTGTGCGTTTCTTATATTCTAAGTTTTTCAGTGCAACTCACTCATATACTATGTACTACACTGTGCGTTTCTTATATTCTAAGTTTTTCAGTGCAACTCACTCATATACTATGTACTACACTGTGCGTTTCTTATATTCTAAGTTTTTCAGTGCAACTCACTCATATACTATGTACTACACTGTGCGTTTCTTATATTCTAAGTTTTTCAGTGCAACTCACTCATATACTATGTACTACACTGTGCGTTTCTTATATTCTAAGTTTTTCAGTGCAACTCACTCATATACTATGTACTACACTGTGCGTTTCTTATATTCTAGGTTTTTCCGTGCAACTCACTCATATACTATGTACTACACTGTGCGTTTCTTAAATTCTAGGTTTTTCCGTGCAACTCACTCATATACTATGTACTACACTGTGCGTTTCTTATATTCTAGGTTTTTCCGTGCAACTCACTCATATACTATGTACTACACTGTGCGTTTCTTATATTCTAAGTTTTTCAGTGCAACTCACTCATATACTATGTACTACACTGTGCGTTTCTTATATTCTAAGTTTTTCAGTGCAACTCACTCATATAGTATGTACTACACTGTGCGTTTCTTATATTCTAAGTTTTTCAGTGCAACTCACTCATATACTATGTACTACACTGTGCGTTTCTTATATTCTAAGTTTTTCAGTGCAACTCACTCATATACTATGTACTACACTGTGCGTTTCTTATATTCTAAGTTTTTCAGTGCAACTCACTCATATACTATGTACTACACTGTGCGTTTCTTATATTCTAAGTTTTTCAGTGCAACTCACTCATATACTATGTACTACACTGTGCGTTTCTTATATTCTAAGTTTTTCAGTGCAACTCACTCATATACTATGTACTACACTGTGCGTTTCTTATATTCTAAGTTTTTCAGTGCAACTCACTCATATACTATGTACTACACTGTGCGTTTCTTATATTCTAAGTTTTTCAGTGCAACTCACTCATATACTATGTACTACACTGTGCGTTTCTTAAATTCTAAGTTTATCCGTGCAACTCACTCATATACTATGTACTACACTGTGCGTTTCTTAAATTCTAGCTTTTTCCGTGCAACTCACTCATATACTATGTACTACAATGTGCGTTTCTTATATTCTAAGTTTTTCAGTGCAACTCACTCATATACTATGTACTACACTGTGCGTTTCTTATATTCTAAGTTTTTCAGTGCAACTCACTCATATACTATGTACTACACTGTGCGTTTCTTATATTCTAAGTTTTTCAGTGCAACTCACTCATATACTATGTACTACACTGTGCGTTTCTTATATTCTAAGTTTTTCAGTGCAACTCACTCATATACTATGTACTACAGTGTGCGTTTCTTATATTCTAAGTTTTTCAGTGCAACTCACTCATATACTATGTACTACACTGTGCGTTTCTTATATTCTAAGTTTTTGAGTGCAACTCACTCATATACTATGTACTACACTGTGCGTTTCTTATATTCTAAGTTTTTCAGTGCAACTCACTCATATACTATGTACTACACTGTGCGTTTCTTATATTCTAAGTTTTTCAGTGCAACTCACTCATATACTATGTACTACACTGTGCGTTTCTTATATTCTAAGTTTTTCAGTGCAACTCACTCATATACTATGTACTACACTGTGCGTTTCTTATATTCTAAGTTTTTCAGTGCAACTCACTCATATACTATGTACTACACTGTGCGTTTCTTATATTCTAAGTTTTTCAGTGCAACTCACTCATATACTATGTACTACACTGTGCGTTTCTTATATTCTAAGTTTTTCAGTGCAACTCACTCATATACTATGTACTACACTGTGCGTTTCTTATATTCTAAGTTTTTCAGTGCAACTCACTCATATACTATGTACTACACTGTGAGTTTCTTATATTCTAAGTTTTTCAGTGCAACTCACTCATATACTATGTACTACACTGTGCGTTTCTTAAATTCTAGGTTTTTCCGTGCAACTCACTCATATACTATGTACTACAATGTGCGTTTCTTATATTCTAAGTTTTTCAGTGCAACTCACTCATATACTATGTACTACACTGTGCGTTTCTTATATTCTAAGTTTTTCAGTGCAACTCACTCATATACTATGTACTACACTGTGCGTTTCTTATATTCTAAGTTTTTCAGTGCAACTCACTCATATACTATGTACTACACTGTGCGTTTCTTATATTCTAAGTTTTTCAGTGCAACTCACTCATATACTATGTACTACACTGTGCGTTTCTTATATTCTAAGTTTTTCAGTGCAGCTCACTCATATACTATGTACTACACTGTGCGTTTCTTATATTCTAGGTTTTTCAGTGCAACTCACTCATATACTATGTACTACACTGTGCGTTTCTTAAATTCTAGGTTTTTCCGTGCAACTCACTCATATACTATGTACTACACTGTGCGTTTCTTATATTCTAAGTTTTTCAGTGCAACTCACTCATATACTATGTACTACAGTGTGCGTTTCTTATATTCTAAGTTTTTCAGTGCAACTCACTCATATACTATGTACTACACTGTGCGTTTCTTATATTCTAAGTTTTTGAGTGCAACTAACTCATATACTATGTACTACACTGTGCGTTTCTTATATTCTAAGTTTTTCAGTGCAACTCACTCATATACTATGTACTACACTGTGCGTTTCTTATATTCTAAGTTTTTCAGTGCAACTCACTCATATACTATGTACTACACTGTGCGTTTCTTATATTCTAAGTTTTTCAGTGCAACTCACTCATATACTATGTACTACACTGTGCGTTTCTTATATTCTAAGTTTATCACTGCAACTCACTCATATACTATGTACTACACTGTGCGTTTCTTATATTCTAAGTTTTTCAGTGCAACTCACTCATATACTATGTACTACACTGTGCGTTTCTTATATTCTAAGTTTTTCAGTGCAACTCACTCATATACTATGTACTACACTGTGCGTTTCTTATATTCTAAGTTTTTCAGTGCAACTCACTCATATACTATGTACTACACTGTGCGTTTCTTATATTCTAAGTTTTTCAGTGCAACTCACTCATATACTATGTACTACACTGTGCGTTTCTTATATTCTAAGTTTTTCAGTGCAACTCACTCATATACTATGTACTACACTGTGCATTTCGTGTAATGCGGGTTTTTCAGTAAATTCTAAGTTTTTCAGTGCAACTCACTCATATACTATGTACTACACTGTGCGTTTCTTATATTCTAAGTTTTTCATGGCAACTCACTCATATACTGTGTACTACACTGTGCGTTTCTTATATTCTAAGTTTTTCAGTGCAACTCACTCATATACTGTGTACTACACTGTGCGTTTCTTATATTCTAAGTTTTTCAGTGCAACTCACTCATATACTATGTACTACACTGTGCGTTTCTTATATTCTAAGTTTTTCAGTGCAACTCACTCATATACTATGTACTACACTGTGCGTTTCTTATATTCTAAGTTTTTCAGTGCAACTCACTCATATACTATGTACTACACTGTGCGTTTCTTATATTCTAAGTTTTTCAGTGCAACTCACTCATATACAATGTACTACACTGTGCGTTTCTTATATTCTAAGTTTTTCAGTGCAACTCACTCATATACTATGTACTACACTGTGCGTTTCTTATATTCTAAGTTTTTCAGTGCAACTCACTCATATATTATGTACTACACTGTGCGTTTCTTATATTCTAAGTTTTTCAGTGCAACTCACTCATATACTATGTACTACACTGTGCGTTTCTTATATTCTAAGTTTATCACTGCAACTCACTCATATACTATGTACTACACTGTGTGTTTCTTATATTCTAAGTTTATCACTGCAACTCACTCATATACTATGTACTACACTGTGCGTTTCTTATATTCTAAGTTTATCACTGCAACTCACTCATATACTATGTACTACACTGTGCGTTTCTTATATTCTAAGTTTTTCAGTGCAACTCACTCATATACTATGTACTACACTGTGCGTTTCTTATATTCTAAGTTTTTCAGTGCAACTCACTCATATACTATGTACTACACTGTGCGTTTCTTATATTCTAAGTTTTTCAGTGCAACTCACTCATATACTATGTACTACACTGTGCGTTTCTTATATTCTAAGTTTTTCAGTGCAACTCACTCATATACTATGTACTACACTGTGCGTTTCTTATATTCTAAGTTTTTCAGTGCAACTCACTCATATACTATGTACTACACTGTGCGTTTCTTAAATTCTAAGTTTTTCCGTGCAACTCACTCATATACTATGTACTACACTGTGCGTTTCTTAAATTCTAGGTTTTTCCGTGCAACTCACTCATATACTATGTACTACAATGTGCGTTTCTTATATTCTAAGTTTTTCAGTGCAACTCACTCATATACTATGTACTACACTGTGCGTTTCTTATATTCTAAGTTTTTCAGTGCAACTCACTCATATACTATGTACTACACTGTGCGTTTCTTATATTCTAAGTTTTTCAGTGCAACTCACTCATATACTATGTACTACACTGTGCGTTTCTTATATTCTAAGTTTTTCAGTGCAACTCACTCATATACTATGTACTACACTGTGCGTTTCTTATATTCTAAGTTTTTCAGTGCAACTCACTCATATACTATGTACTACACTGTGCGTTTCTTATATTCTAAGTTTTTCAGTGCAACTCACTCATATACTATGTACTACACTGTGCGTTTCTTATATTCTAAGTTTTTCAGTGCAACTCACTCATATACTATGTACTACACTGTGCGTTTCTTATATTCTAAGTTTTTCAGTGCAACTCACTCATATACTATGTACTACACTGTGCGTTTCTTATATTCTAAGTTTTTCAGTGCAACTCACTCATATACTATGTACTACACTGTGCGTTTGTTATATTCTAAGTTTTTCAGTGCAACTCACTCATATACTATGTACTACACTGTGCGTTTCTTAAATTCTAGGTTTTTCCGTGCAACTCACTCATATACTATGTACTACAATGTGCGTTTCTTATATTCTAAGTTTTTCAGTGCAACTCACTCATATACTATGTACTACACTGTGCGTTTCTTATATTCTAAGTTTTTCAGTGCAACTCACTCATATACTATGTACTACACTGTGCGTTTCTTATATTCTAAGTTTTTCAGTGCAACTCACTCATATACTATGTACTACACTGTGCGTTTCTTATATTCTAAGTTTTTCAGTGCAACTCACTCATATACTATGTACTACACTGTGCGTTTCTTATATTCTAAGTTTTTCAGTGCAACTCACTCATATACTACGTACTACACTGTGCGTTTCTTATATTCTAGGTTTTTCAGTGCAACTCACTCATATACTATGTACTACACTGTGCGTTTCTTAAATTCTAGGTTTTTCCGTGCAACTCACTCATATACTATGTACTACACTGTGCGTTTTTTATATTCTAAGTTTTTCAGTGCAACTCACTCATATACTATGTACTACACTGTGCGTTTTTTATATTCTAAGTTTTTCAGTGCAACTCACTCATATACTATGTACTACACTGTGCGTTTCTTATATTCTAAGTTTTTCAGTGCAACTCACTCACTTATATATGTACTACACTGTGCGTTTCTTATATTCTAAGTTTTTCAGTGCAACTCACTCATATACTATGTACTACACTGTGCGTTTCTTATATTCTAAGTTTTTCAGTGCAACTCACTCATATACTATGTACTACACTGTGCGTTTCTTATATTCTAAGTTTTTCAGTGCAACTCACTCATATACTATGTACTACACTGTGCGTTTCTTATATTCTAAGTTTTTCAGTGCAACTCACTCATATACTATGTACTACACTGTGCGTTTCTTATATTCTAAGTTTTTCAGTGCAACTCACTCATATAGTATGTACTACACTGTGCGTTTCTTATATTCTAAGTTTTTCAGTGCAACTCACTCATATACTATGTACTACACTGTGCGTTTCTTATATTCTAAGTTTTTCAGTGCAACTCACTCATATACTATGTACTACACTGTGCGTTTCTTATATTCTAAGTTTTTCAGTGCAACTCACTCATATACTATGTACTACACTGTGCGTTTCTTATATTCTAAGTTTTTCAGTGCAACTCACTCATATACTATGTACTACACTGTGCGTTTCTTATATTCTAAGTTTTTCAGTGCAACTCACTCATATACTATGTACTACACTGTGCGTTTCTTATATTCTAAGTTTTTCAGTGCAACTCACTCATATACTATGTACTACACTGTGCGTTTCTTATATTCTAAGTTTTTCCGTGCAACTCACTCATATACTATGTACTACACTGTGCGTTTCTTAAATTCTAGGTTTTTCCGTGCAACTCACTCATATACTATGTACTACACTGTGCGTTTCTTAAATTCTAGGTTTTTCCGTGCAACTCACTCATATACTATGTACTACACTGTGCGTTTCTTATATTCTAAGTTTTTCAGTGCAACTCACTCATATACTATATACTACACTGTGCGTTTCTTATATTCTAAGTTTTTCAGTGCAACTCACTCATATAGTATGTACTACACTGTGCGTTTCTTATATTCTAAGTTTTTCAGTGCAACTCACTCATATACTATGTACTACACTGTGCGTTTCTTATATTCTAAGTTTTTCAGTGCAACTCACTCATATACTATGTACTACACTGTGCGTTTCTTATATTCTAAGTTTTTCAGTGCAACTCACTCATATACTATGTACTACACTGTGCGTTTCTTATATTCTAAGTTTTTCAGTGCAACTCACTCATATACTATGTACTACACTGTGCGTTTCTTATATTCTAAGTTTTTCAGTGCAACTCACTCATATACTATGTACTACACTGTGCGTTTCTTATATTCTAAGTTTTTCAGTGCAACTCACTCATATACTATGTACTACACTGTGCGTTTCTTATATTCTAAGTTTTTCAGTGCAACTCACTCATATACTATGTACTACACTGTGCGTTTCTTATATTCTAAGTTTTTCAGTGCAACTCACTCATATACTATGTACTACACTGTGCGTTTCTTATATTCTAAGTTTTTCAGTGCAACTCACTCATATAGTATGTACTACACTGTGCGTTTCTTATATTCTAAGTTTTTCAGTGCAACTCACTCATATACTATGTACTACACTGTGCGTTTCTTATATTCTAAGTTTTTCAGTGCAACTCACTCATATACTATGTACTACACTGTGCGTTTCTTATATTCTAAGTTTTTCAGTGCAACTCACTCATATACTATGTACTACACTGTGCGTTTCTTATATTCTAAGTTTTTCAGTGCAACTCACTCATATACTATGTACTACACTGTGCGTTTCTTATATTCTAAGTTTTTCAGTGCAACTCACTCATATACTATGTACTACACTGTGCGTTTCTTATATTCTAAGTTTTTCAGTGCAACTCACTCATATACTATGTACTACACTGTGCGTTTCTTAAATTCTAAGTTTTTCCGTGCAACTCACTCATATACTATGTACTACACTGTGCGTTTCTTAAATTCTAGGTTTTTCCGTGCAACTCACTCATATACTATGTACTACACTGTGCATTTCTTAAATTCTAGGTTTTTCCGTGCAACTCACTCATATACTATGTACTACACTGTGCGTTTCTTATATTCTAAGTTTTTCAGTGCAACTCACTCATATACGATGTACTACACTGTGCGTTTCTTATATTCTAAGTTTTTCAGTGCAACTCACTCATATACTATGTACTACAGTGTGCGTTTCTTATATTCTAAGTTTTTCAGTGCAACTCACTCATATACTATGTACTACCCTGTGCGTTTCTTATATTCTAAGTTTTTGAGTGCAACTCACTCATATACTATGTACTACCCTGTGCGTTTCTTATATTCTAAGTTTTTGAGTGCAACTCACTCATATACTATGTACTACACTGTGCGTTTCTTATATTCTAAGTTTTTCAGTGCAACTCACTCAAATACTATGTACTACACTGTGCGTTTCTTATATTCTAAGTTTTTCAGTGCAACTCACTCATATACTATGTACTACACTGTGCGTTTTTTATATTCTAAGTTTTTCAGTGCAACTCACTCATATACTATGTACTACACTGTGCGTTTTTTATTTTCTAAGTTTTTCAGTGCAACTCACTCATATACTATGTACTACACTGTGCGTTTCTTATATTCTAAGTTTTTCAGTGCAACTCACTCACTTATATATGTACTACACTGTGCGTTTCTTATATTCTAAGTTTTTCAGTGCAACTCACTCATATACTATGTACTACACTGTGCGTTTCTTATATTCTAAGTTTTTCAGTGCAACTCACTCATATACTATGTACTACACTGTGCGTTTCTTATATTCTAAGTTTTTCAGTGCAACTCACTCATATACTATGTACTACACTGTGCGTTTCTTATATTCTAAGTTTTTCAGTGCAACTCACTCATATACTATGTACTACACTGTGCGTTTCTTATATTCTAAGTTTTTCAGTGCAACTCACTCATATACTATGTACTACACTGTGCGTTTCTTATATTCTAAGTTTTTCAGTGCAACTCACTCATATAGTATGTACTACACTGTGCGTTTCTTATATTCTAAGTTTTTCAGTGCAACTCACTCATATACTATGTACTACACTGTGCGTTTCTTATATTCTAAGTTTTTCAGTGCAACTCACTCATATACTATGTACTACACTGTGCGTTTCTTATATTCTAAGTTTTTCAGTGCAACTCACTCATATACTATGTACTACACTGTGCGTTTCTTATATTCTAAGTTTTTCAGTGCAACTCACTCATATACTATGTACTACACTGTGCGTTTCTTATATTCTAAGTTTTTCAGTGCAACTCACTCATATACTATGTACTACACTGTGCGTTTCTTATATTCTAAGTTTTTCAGTGCAACTCACTCATATACTATGTACTACACTGTGCGTTTCTTATATTCTAAGTTTTTCCGTGCAACTCACTCATATACTATGTACTACACTGTGCGTTTCTTAAATTCTAGGTTTTTCCGTGCAACTCACTCATATACTATGTACTACACTGTGCGTTTCTTAAATTCTAGGTTTTTCCGTGCAACTCACTCATATACTATGTACTACACTGTGCGTTTCTTATATTCTAAGTTTTTCAGTGCAACTCACTCATATACTATATACTACACTGTGCGTTTCTTATATTCTAAGTTTTTCAGTGCAACTCACTCATATAGTATGTACTACACTGTGCGTTTCTTATATTCTAAGTTTTTCAGTGCAACTCACTCATATACTATGTACTACACTGTGCGTTTCTTATATTCTAAGTTTTTCAGTGCAACTCACTCATATACTATGTACTACACTGTGCGTTTCTTATATTCTAAGTTTTTCAGTGCAACTCACTCATATACTATGTACTACACTGTGCGTTTCTTATATTCTAAGTTTTTCAGTGCAACTCACTCATATACTATGTACTACACTGTGCGTTTCTTATATTCTAAGTTTTTCAGTGCAACTCACTCATATACTATGTACTACACTGTGTGTTTCTTATATTCTAAGTTTTTCAGTGCAACTCACTCATATACTATGTACTACACTGTGCGTTTCTTATATTCTAAGTTTTTCAGTGCAACTCACTCATATACTATGTACTACACTGTGCGTTTCTTATATTCTAAGTTTTTCAGTGCAACTCACTCATATACTATGTACTACACTGTGCGTTTCTTAAATTCTAAGTTTTTCCGTGCAAC
>NW_028228261.1:0-23010 GCF_978045245.1 Mus caroli | reverse complement strand
TGAGGAAATCACAAGGTCGGACCCAGAATATGACCAAAAAACCTGAAAACGTGGAATATTAAAAATTCCACTGAAGGACTCAGAATATGGAAAGAAACCTAAAAATGAGGAAAATTAAAAACTCTCACTGAAGGACCCAGAATAGGTGAGAAAAACTGAAAAAGTAGAAAATTAAAAATTCACACTGAAGGACCCCCGAATATGGCTAGAAAACTTGAAAAAATAGAAAATTAAAAACTCACACAGAAGGACCCCAAATATGGCGAGAAAACCTGAAAAAGGTGGATAATGAGAAAATCACACTGTAGGACCCAGAATTACGAAAAAACTTGAAAAACGTGGAAAATGAGAAAATCACACTGCAGGACCCAGAATATGCCAAGAAACCCTGAAAAAGGTGAAAATTAAAAATTCACACTGTAGGACCCAGATTATAGCAAGAAAACCTGAAAAAAGTGGAAAATTAAAAATTCACACTGTATTACCCAGAATATGGCAAGAAATACGGAAAAACGTGGAAAATTAAAAATTCACACTGAAGGACCTGGAATACGGCAAGAAAACTTGAAAAACGTGGAAATGACAAAATCACACTGTAGACCCAGAATATGCCGAAAAAACCTGAAAAACGTAGAAAATTAAAAATTCACACTGAAAGACCCTGAATATGGTGAGAAAACGTAAAAAACGAGGGAAATTAAAAACTCACATTGAAGGACCCAGAATAGGTGAGAAAAACTGAAAAAAGTAGAAAATTAAAAATACACACTGAATGACCCCCGAATATGGCTAGAAATCCTGAAAAACGAGGAAAATTATAAACTCACACTGAAGGACCCAGAATTACGTAAAAACTTGAAAAACGTGGAAAATGAGAAAATCACACTGCAGGACCCAGAATATACCAAGAAACCCTCAAATACGTAAAAATTAAAAATTCACACTTTCGGACACAGAATATGGCGAGAATCCATGAAAAAAGTTGAAAACTAAAAATTCACACTGTATTACGTAGAATATGGTGAGAAATACTGAAAAACGTGGAAAATTAAAAATTCACATTGAAGGACCTGGAATATGGCGAGAAAACCAGAAAAACAAGTAAAATAAAAACTCACAATGAAGGACCCAGAATATGGCGAGAAACCCTGAAAAAAGTAGAATATTAAAAATAACGCTGTAGGACCCAGAATATGGCAAGAAACACTGAAAAAAGTAGAAAATTTAAAACTCACACTGAAGGACCCCAAATATGGCAAGAAAACCTGAAAAAAGTAGAAAATTAAAAATACACACTGTAGGACCCAGAATATGACGAGAAACCCTGAAAAAAGTAGATAATTAAATACTCACACTGAAGGACCCGGAATATGCCGAGAAACCCTGAAAAACGCGGAAAAACTAAAAACTCACACTGAAGGACCCAGAATATGGCGAGAAAACCTGAAAAGGTTGAAAATCAGAATAATCTCACTGTAGGACCCAGAATTGAGAAAAAACTTGAAAAACGTCGTAAATGAGAAAATCACAGTGTAGGAAGCAGAATATGGCGAGAAACCCTGAAAAACGTCGAAAATTAAAAATACACTCTGTAGGACCCAGAATATGGCAACGAACCCTGAAAAAAGTAGATAATTAAATACTCACACTGAAGGACCACGAATATGGTGAGAAAACCTGAAAAAGGTGGAAAATTAGAATAATCACACTGTAGGACCCAGAATTGCGAAAAAAAAAACCATAAAAAACATGGAAAATGTGAGACTCACACTGCAGGACCCAGAATATGCCGAGAAACCCTGTAAAACGTGAAAATTAAAATTCACAATGTTGGACACAGAATATGGCGAGAAAACATGAAAAAAGTGGAAAATTTAAAATTAACACTGTATTACCTACAATATAGCCAGAAATACTGAAAAACGTGGAAAGTTAAAAATTCACATGAAGTACCAGGAATATGGCAAGAAAACCTGAAAAACGTGGAAATGAGAAAATCACACTGTAGGACCCAGAATATGACGAAAAAACCTAAAAAACGTGGAAAAATTAAAATTAACACTGAAGGACCTAGAATATTGCGAGAAAACCTGAAAAAGGTGGAAAATGAGAAAATCACACTGTAGGACCTGGAATTACAATAAAATTTGTAAACGTGGAAAATGAGAAAATCACACTGCAGGAACCAGAATATGCCGAGAAACCCTGAAAAAGTGAAAATTAAAAATTCACACTGTCGGTTCCAGAATATGCAAGACACCATGAAAAAAGTGGAAAATTAAAAATTCACACTGTATTACCCAGAATATGGAGAGAAATACTGAAAAACGAGGAAAATTAAAAATTCACACTGAAGGACCTGGAATACGGCAAAAAAAAAAAAAAAAAAAAAAAAAAAAAAAAAAAAAAAAAAAAAAAAACCAAAACCCTGAAAAACGTGGAAATGAGGAAATCACAAGGTCGGACCCAGAATATGACCAAAAAACCTGAAAACGTGGAATATTAAAAATTCCCACTGAAGGACTCAGAATATGGAAAGAAAACCTAAAAATGAGGAAAATTAAAAACTCTCACTGAAGGACCCAGAATAGGTGAGAAAAACTGAAAAAAGTAGAAAATTAAAAATTCACACTGAAGGACCCCCGAATATGGCTAGAAAACTTGAAAAAATAGAAAATTAAAAACTCACACAGAAGGACCCCAAATATGGCGAGAAAACCTGAAAAAGGTGGATAATGAGAAAATCACACTGTAGGACCCAGAATTACGAAAAAAACTTGAAAAACGTGGAAAATTGAGAAAATCACACTGCAGGACCCAGAATATGCCAAGAAACCCTGAAAAAGGTGAAAATTAAAAATTCACACTGTAGGACCCAGATTATAGCAAGAAAACCTGAAAAAAGTGGAAAATTAAAAATTCACACTGTATTACCCAGAATATGGCAAGAAATACGGAAAAAACGTGGAAAATTAAAAATTCACACTGAAGGACCTGGAATACGGCAAGAAAACTTGAAAAACGTGGAAATGACAAAATCACACTGTAGACCCAGAATATGCCGAAAAAAACCTGAAAAACGTAGAAAATTAAAAATTCACACTGAAAGACCCTGAATATGGTGAGAAAACGTAAAAAACGAGGGAAATTAAAAACTCACATTGAAGGACCCAGAATAGGTGAGAAAAACTGAAAAAAGTAGAAAATTAAAAATACACACTGAATGACCCCCGAATATGGCTAGAAATCCTGAAAAACGAGGAAAATTATAAACTCACACTGAAGGACCCAGAATTACGTAAAAACTTGAAAAACGTGGAAAATGAGAAAATCACACTGCAGGACCCAGAATATGCCAAGAAACCCTCAAATACGTAAAAATTAAAAAATTCACACTTTCGGACACAGAATATGGCGAGAATCCATGAAAAAAGTTGAAAACTAAAAATTCACACTGTATTACGTAGAATATGGTGAGAAATACTGAAAAACGTGGAAAATTAAAAATTCACATTGAAGGACCTGGAATATGGCGAGAAAACCAGAAAAACAAGTAAAATAAAAACTCACAATGAAGGACCCAGAATATGGCGAGAAACCCTGAAAAAAGTAGAATGTTAAAAATACACGCTGTAGGACCCAGAATAAGGCAAGAAACACTGAAAAAAGTAGAAAATTTAAAACTCACACTGAAGGACCCCAAATATGGCAAGAAAACCTGAAAAAAGTAGAAAATTAAAAATACACACTGTAGGACCCAGAATATGGCGAGAAACCCTGAAAAAAGTAGAAAATTAAAAACTCACACTGAAGGACCCGAAATATGGCGAGAAAACCTGAAAAAGGTGGATAATGAGAAAATCACACTGTAGGACCCAGAATTACAAAAAAACTTGAAAAACGTGGAAAATGAGAAAATCACACTGCAGGACCCAGAATATGCCAAGAAACCCTGAAAAAGGTGAAAATTAAAAATTCACACTGTAGGACCCAGATTATGGCAAGAAACCCTGAAAAAAGTGGAAAATTAAAAATTCACACTGTATAACCCAGAATATGGCAAGAAATATTGAAAAAAGTGGAAAATTAAAAATTCACACTGAAGAACCTGGAATACGGCAAGTAAACCTGAAAAACGTGGAAACGACAAAATCACACTGTAGACCCAGAATATGACGAAAAAGCCTGAAAAAAAAGTAGAAAATTAAAAATTCACACTGAAGGACCCCGAATATGTCGAGAAATCCTGAAAAACGAGGAAAATTATAAACTCACACTGAAGGACCCAGAATTACGTAAAAACTTGAAAAACGTAGAAAATGAGAAAATCACACTGCAGTACCCAGAATATGCCGAGATACCCTGAAATATGTAAAAATTAAAAATTCACACTTTCGGACACAATATATGGCGAGAATCCATGAAAAAATTTGAAAAGTTAAAATTCACACTGTATTACATAGAATATGGCGAGAAATAATGAAAAACGTGGAAAATTAAAAATTCATATTGTAGGACCAGGAATATGGCGAGAAAACCAGAAAAACAAGTAAAATAAAAATTCACAATGAAGGACCCAGAATATGGCGAGAAACCCTGAAAAAAGTAGAAAATTAAAAATACACGCTGTAGGACCCAGAATATGGCAAGAAACACTGAAAAAAGTAGAAAATTAAAAACTCACACTGAAGGACCCCAAATATGGCGAGAAAAGCTGAAAAAGGTGGAAAATGAGAAAATCATAGTGTAGGACACAGTAATGGGAAAAAATTGAAAAAAGTGGAAAATGAGAAAATCACACAGTAGGACCCAGAATATGCCGAGAAACCCTGAAAAACGTGGAATATTAAAAATATACTCTGTAGGACCCAGAATATGGCAAGAAACACTGAAAAAAGTAGAAAATTAAAAACTCACACTGATGGACCCCGAATATGGGAAGAAAACCTGAAAAAAGTAGAAAATTAAAAACTCACACTGAAGGACCCCAAATATGTCGAGAAAACCTGAAAAAGGTGGATAATGAGAAAATCACACTGTAGGACCCAGAATTACGAAAAAACTTCAAAAACTTGGAAAATGAGAAAATCACACTGCAGGACCCAGAATATGCAGAGAAACCCTGAAAAGTTGAAAATTTAAAATTCACACTGTCTGACCCAGATTATGGCGAGATACCATGAAAAAAGTGGAAAATTAAAAATTCACACTGTATTACCCAGAATATGGCGAGAAATACTGAAAAACGTGGAAAATTAAAAATTCACACTGAAGGACCTGTAATATGGGAAGAAAACCTGAAAAAGGTGGAAATGAGAAAATCACACTGTAAGACCCAGAATATGACAAAAAAACCTGAAAAACGTGGAAAAATAAAATTCACACTGAAAGACCCTGAATATGGTGAGAAAACTTGAAAAACGAGGGAAATTTAAACTCACATTGAAGGACCCAGAATAGGTGAGAAAAACTGAAAAAAGTAGAAAATTAAATATTCACACTGATGGATCCCCGAATATGGATAGAAACCTTAAAAATGTAGAAAAGTAAATATTCATACTGAAGGACCCCGAATATGGCGATTAAACCTGAAAAAAATAGAAAATAAAAAACTCACACAGAAGGACCCCAAATATGGCGAGAAAACCTGACAATGTAGAAAATGAAAAATCACATTGTATGACCCAGAATTACATAAAAACTTGAAAAACGTGGAAAACTAGAAAATCACACTGCAGGACCCAGAATATGCCCAGATACCCTGAAAAACGTGAAAATAAAAATTCACACGCTCAAACACAGAATATGGCAAGAAACCATGAATAAAGTGGAAAATTAAGAATTCACACTGTATTACCCAGAATATGGAGAGAAATACTGAAAAACGGGGAAATTTTAAAATACACACTGAAGGACCTGGAATACGGCAAGAAAACCTGAAAAACGTGGAAATGAGAAAATCACACTGCAGGACCCAGAATATGACGAAAAAACCTAAAAAACGTGGAATATTAAAAATTCACACTGAATGACCCGGAAAAGGTGAGAAAACCTGAAAAAAGTAGAAAATTAAAAACTCACACAGAAGGAACCCAAATATGGCGAGAAAACCTGAAAAAGGTGGATAATGAGAAAATCACACTCTAGGACCCAGAATTACTAAAAAACTTGAAAAACGTGGAAATTGAGAAAATCACACTGCAGGACCCAGAATATGCCAAGAAACCCTGAAAAAGGTGAAAATTAAAAATTCACACTGTAGGACCCATATTATGGCAAGAAACCCTGAAAAAAGTGGAAAATTAAAAATTCACACTGTATTACCCAGAATATGGCAAGAAATACTGAAAAACGTGGAAAATTAAAAATTCACACTGAAGGACCTGGAATACGGCAAGAAAACCTGAAAAACCTGGAAATGACAAAATCACACTCTAGACCCAGAATATGATGAAAAAACCTGAAAAAAAACGTAGAAAATTAAAAATTCACACTGAAGGACCCCGAATATAGCGAGAAATCCTGAAAAACGAGGAAAATTATAAACTCACACTGAAGGACCCAGAATTACTTAAAAACTTGAAAAACGTGGAAAATGAGAAAATCACACTGCAGGACCCAGAATATGCCGAGAAACCCTGAAATATGTAAAAATTAAAAATTCACACTTTCGGACACAGAATATGGCGAGAATCCATGAAAAAAGTTGAAAATTAAAAATTCACACTGTATTACATAGAATATGGCAAGAAATACTGAAAAATTTGGAAAATTAAAAATTCACATTGAAAGACCTGGAATATGGCGAGAAAACCAGAAAAACAAGTAAAATAAAAACTCACAATGAAGGACCCAGAATATGGCGAGAAACCCTGAAAAAAGTAGAAAATTAAAAATACACGCTGTAGGACCCAGAATATGGCGAGAAAACCTGAAAAAGGTGAATAATGAGAAAATCACACTGTAGGACCCAGAATTACGAACAAATTTGAAAATCGTGGAAAATGAGAAAATCACACTACAGGACCCAGAATATGCAGAGAAACCCTGAAAAGGTGAAAATTTAAAATTCACACTGACAGACCCAGATTATGGCGAGATACCATGAAAAAATTGGAAAATTAAAAATTCACATTGTATTACCCAGAATATGGCGAGAAATAATGAAAAACATGGAAAATTAAAAATTCACACTGAAGGACCTGGAATATGGCAAGAAAACCTGAAAAAGGTGGAAATAAGAAAATCACACTGTACGTGGAAAATTAAAAATTCACACTGAAACACCCCGAATATGGCGAGAAAACTTGAAAAACGAGGGAAATTAAAAACTCACATTGAAGGACCCAGAATAGGTGAGAAAAACTGAAAAAAGTAGAAAATTAAAAATTCACACTGAAGGACCCCCGAATATGGAGAGAAACCTTAAAAGTAGAAAATTAAATATTCACACTGCAGGACCCCGAATATGGCGATTAAACCTGAAAAAAATAGAAAATTAAAAACTCACACAGAAGGACCCCAAATATGGCGAGAAAACCTGAAAAAGTGGAAAATGAGAAAATCATACTGTAGGACCCAGAATTACATAAAAACTTGAAAAACGAGGAAAATGAGAAAATCACACTGCAGGACCCAGAATATGCCAAGAAACGCTGAAAAGGTGAAAATTAAAAATTCACACAGTCGGACCCAGATTATGGCAAAAAAACATGAAATAAGTGGAAAATTAAAAATTCACACTGAAGGACCTGGAATATGGCAAGAAAACCTGAAAAACGTGAAAATGACAAAATCATTTTGAAAGACCCAGAATATGACCAAAAAACCTGAAAAACGTGGAAAATTAAAAATTCACACTGAAGGACCCCGAATATGGCGAGAAATCCTGAACAACGAGGAAAATTATAAACTCACACTGAAGGACCCAGAATTACATAAAAACTTGAAAAACGTGGAAAATGAGAAAATCACACTGCAAGACCCAGAATATGCCTAGAAACCCTGAAAAACTTGAAAATTAAATATTCACACTTTAGGACACAGAATATGGCGAGAATCCATGAAAAGTGGAAAATTAAAAATTCACATGTATTACTCAGAATATGGAGAGAAATGCTGAAAAATGTGGAAAATTAAAAATTCACACTGAAGGACCTGGAATACGGCAAGAAAACCTGAAAAACTTGGAAATGAGGAAATTACACTGTAGGACCAAGAATATGACCAAAAAACCTGAAAAACGTGGAATATTAAAAATTCACACTGAAGGACCCGGAATATGGCAAAAAAACCTGAAAAATGAAGAAAATTAAAAACTCACACTGAAGGACACAGAATAGGTGAGAAAAACTGAAAAAAGTAGAAAATTAAAAATTCACACTGAAGGACCCCGAATATGGAGAGAAAACTTGAAAAAAGTAGAAAATTAAAAACTCACACTGAAGGAACCCAAATATGGTGAGAAAACCTGAAAATGGTGGAAAATGAGAAAATCACACTGTAGGACCCAGAATTACGAAAAAACTTGAAAAACCTGGAAAATGAGAAAATAACACTGTAGGACCCAGAATATGCAGAGAAACCCTGAAAAGGTGAAAATTAAAAATTCACACTTTCGAACCCAGATTATGGATAGAAACTATGAAAAAATTGGAAAAGTAAAAATTCACACTGTATTACCCAGAATATGGCGAGAAATACTGAAAAACGTGGAAAATTAAAAATTCACACTGAAGGACCTGGAATACGGCAAGAAAACCTGAAAAAGATAGAAATGAGAAAATCACACTGTAAGACCCAGAATATGATGAAAAAACCTGAAAAACGTGGAAAATTAAAAATTCACACTGAAAGATCCTGAATATGGCGAGAAAACCTGAAAAACAAGGAAAATTAAAAACTCACACTGAAGGACCCAGAATAGGTGAGAAAACCTGAGAAAAGTAAAAATGGAGGTGATGATTGGTTCCTTCCTATGCTGGTTCTTTTGTGCCTCTTCCTTCCACTATTAGGAAGCTTTGCAATTACATAATGAGGCAGCTCAGCCAAGCACTTAATTTGGAAATAGGACTAGAGGATAGGATACACCTGAAGACAGACAGCCATTGCTCTGTGTTCTTGATGCTTCAATGGAAGCATCTGGTATTCTGAGTGCAGTGTGATAGGTCCCATTCCAGAGGCATAGGTAAGAACCAGATTCCTGGCACTCTGACAGAAAAGGACCCAGGAGAAGCCCCGAGGGTGGGTGTGGATAGGACATTGCCTGAGCCTCCTTTGGCTCAGATCCGTACCCTTGGATTGGTTGGACCCTCACTAGGATCCCCAACTTAACCCTATGACATCTAGGTTAGTCATTTGAGCTCTAGTTGGATTCCCTTGACTGACCTGTTGGCCCCTATGGCCACCCTAAGTCAGCTCCCAGATCCTGTGCCACCTAGGCTCAGACTTGACACGCTATGTCTGTTAACAACAAAATCAGGGTGCCAGACTCACAGGAGACATTTCTTACATTTAGATTACATTCAGTTTGGGGGAAACAGAGGACAACACAGATGTCGGTTGAGGCCAATATACAGTTTAGTAAGCAAATACTGATCATATGCACAAAGACCTGCTACAGTGATGGAAACAGGTTTAACCATGCTCCTGCAGTGCCAGCCATGGCTTTGCTTGTCTGCATTGTATTTCTATGATATGCCAATGGAGCAGGTGTTCACCAAGGATTTGCTCTGGGGATGCTTACCCAGTGGTGGTCACAATTAGTAAACTTCTAAGCTAAAGAACAGTTCCCCATCTAGCACAGTCGTTAAAGCACGAGGTTATTAATCTCAGGGTCGTTGGTTTGAGCCCAAAGTTGGACGAGATGTTATTTTAGTGGGGTCTCGACTGGAGACAATGCTGGCACTTCCCAGGAGTGCCCCATGGTTGGGGTTCTGCTTTCTGTATCTCTGACATTAGAACTGGAGGTAGGGAGCATTTGGTGGGTTTTTTGCTCTGCTTGAAGCAGCACTGGGTGTACTAAATTGCAGTGGGTGCAAGTGTTACAGACTCTACACTAGTTTTGACATTCTCGAGCAATTGGGGCACTGGGTAGTCTTGGATTAACCTTTTCAGGTAATTTCGAAACTCAGTTATTTTGGTGTTTTCTGAATTCAACCAGAGGATTCCAAGATATCCCTCTTAAAAAGACTAGCTGGAGCTTCTCTTTAAGGCTTGTTGGTCCTACCCCTAGAGGATTCTCGCTTAGGGTCTGAGAGGATCTTCCTAGGTTCAAATCTTGGACCAGTCCTCTTCTTTTGCCAATCAAACCCTGAGGATTAAAAGTCAACCTTGGCTCCTTAGAAGGTATGACAAAACAAATGAAAATGGAAATTCGTAAGTACCCAAAGTGGTATTTTTGGTTGGTTTCTTTGGACCTTGTTTTCTGTTTTAGGCAGAGTCTTGTTCCTTTACCTTAGGCTGTTCCTGACAAAGTCAAGGATAGCTGCATTCTAATCTTCATGCTTTCACTTCTTGTATGCTGGAAAGATAGGCATGTGTATTAATCTGGTGTTCAGGTTGGAACCCAGGCTTAGGCAAGCAATTAGATGAGCTACAGCATCAGCTCATAACTCAAAATGTCCACCAAGAATTGCTGGCATTATTCAAATTAGCCTGAAGGACACAAATATTGGAAAATGTTGGAATTAAAAAAATCAATCCAGCTGCTCTGGCAAATCAGGGAGAACTGGAGCAGGCCTCTGAGATGCACCAGCTTCTAGTCAGGTCTTTAGTGTATTTGACATACCCTGAGCTACATGAGAAGAAACACAAATAGCTAAAACAGGATTGTGAGACTAGCTGCAAGAAATGTGGCTGGCAAATAAAAACCGCTTTGAAATTTGCCAGTAGCCCTTAAGTGCAAATCTGGTTCCTGATCACTGGCCTTTAATCATCACTAGTTTGCTTGGGTCAAACCCACAGGACCCAAAAAGTAGTCAAGAGCCTGTGACCTCTTCAGATTTGCTGGACTAGCATTTTTCAGGTCCCCTGGTGAGCAGATCTAAGAATGGAGAGGTGCTGCCAAACCTGGCTAGGGTCTCAGCTTTGCGAATCTGCCTTGGAACTTCCCTTTTTTCCATAATCTCCATAAAAAGGCAAAGGATTTTTACATCTAAGAAGACCTTGCACTTCGGATAGGAAACATACTCCAAGAACCACAGTCAGCCCTCTGGCCTCTGTAGAGTCCTGATTGAGCCTGGGTCTCCCAGCTCAGTGTTTTGAAATCGCAAGGTGGATTCCTGTGCAGAGAGTGAATAGATGCGAGTAGGAGGAATGAGTCCTTCTAGGGTTCTGTGAGCTGGAAGGCACAGTGTGGACTTAACCGAACAAGCCTCAGATTCTGCCGAATTTTCACCACTGGGTAAACTGCCAGATACCATGAAAAAAGAGAGGGACTCCTCCTAGGAGTTGCTTCGGGCATCTCTCCGGGGTGGGAGGCTTGATTCGAACCCTGATATCTCTGGTGGTCTGGTGTCTACACTTCGAGGCTCCCAGCGAAATCTTCAAGGTCCTGAACAGTGGCCAGGCTTCCAAGGTGGCATTCAGTCCTGCGAATGTACGTGTGGGATGCAGAGAAGGCCCTGATTTCTTCTATCCAGCCTTACAGAATCAGCTGAGCTCTTTCCTTTTTCAGTAGGAGGCTGCCCCAACTTCTCTCTCAGAATCACATTCATGTGCTTAGCTAATAGGCAAAAGTAACTGTTAGCTACTTTTAGAAGAGGCAAAAGTAGGTGTTAGCTGAAAGAAGAGGTCATTAATAAGGGAAGAACTAAATACATTTATCTCTTTTGTCCACTGCCCCCACAACCCCGGCCCCCTGGCTGGTTCCCAGGCTGACTTTGAAATCTCCTTAACCTAGCCTCCGAAGTACTGCCCATACAGGAGTTAGTGATATCCATGTCACTTCATGTTTTTAGTAACAACCTCACAAAGGCAAATTTAGTCTATTCGGGTGTACATGGCTGATAAAACCCGGGAGAGGGTTTATTTTTGTTTTTTAAATAAAACAAGCTGTGATGGATCAGCTCCTATCAGTGCGAAAGTCTTTTACTTCCCTCGACTAGAGAGGGAGGCAGAAAACAGACTAGGAGATGGATGAGCAGGAAGGCCAAAAAAGAGAGGTTGCTTGTTTGACAGTGACTGTGGACTGAAATAATGATTGCGGACCTGGGAGGGTCCAGGGAGAATAATAATTTTAGTGAATTAATCCGGTTAATTAATGGGTGATCTTCGGTGTGAATTTCTATTTAAGAATAAGAGCCAGTTCTGTGACTTCTAACATTCTTTCAAGGTGGGAAAAAGACTGCTGTTGGACTATGATTTGGGCTCCAGCAAATTGGTCTGTGATTTAGGGAGCACTCTGAAAGAAAGAAAAAAAAAAACAGATACTTTGAGTCCAAGAACAGCGATTGTTGGGAGAACCTTCCTGGAATAAGCACACGGAAACAACTGAGAGTGGAAGAGAGATGTCAAAGGTGGACCGAAGCCAAGACAGCTCCTGCAAGTCTTTGTAATTTCATTTTATACTTTAAAACCATAAGGTAGGGTGGACAAGCTAGTGTTTAAGTGCTGACATCAGTCAGCAGGCTGGGAAGGGCACTGGGCCACTGCCTCACCTGGCTCTTTAGGCCTCTCTGGTTCAAGTAGCAAGTGAAGCTGGGCTCTGCAAACAGAGTGCAAGCAACACTTTAGTAAAAAACTAAAGAAATCAATAAATTGACACCAAATAATTGTTTTGGTAAAGCTAGTTTTACTTCACTATATTCTGGGAAATGGACTGGTCACTCACTGTGTCTTTGATAACGTATGTCTTGTTAGTGACTCTCCTTTCTTTCCTTTGTCCTTCCATCTTTTTCTATTTCCTTCCACTGTCTCCTCCTTACTCCCATCCTCCCTCCTTCTGTTGCACTGAAGAGTGCAGAGTGGCTATTGGCATGGTTTGTAAAGAATTACCCCTAAGAGTACTACTCCAGGTGTTTTGTTCTGGCTAGAGTTTCAGCTGGCTTTAAACCACAGAGTCATCAACCTGGAGGAGGAAGGGAGAGGAGGTCAAAGGCAGCAATAGAGTCTAAGCTGGAGCCAACAGACTCTGTTCTATTTTCTTAATCGATTGTCTTCTAGACAGCATCTTGGCACACAGCTCAAGATGGACTTGATTTCTCTGCCCCTTGCTCTTTCTTTCCCTCTCCACTTCTCCTCCCATTTTCCCAGGCAGGCTTCACATCCAATACACAACCAAGGATGATCTCAACCCCTCCACCCTTTAAAATGTATTAATCATTTCACTTGTTTATATTTCAAGTGTTATCCCCCTCCTGCTCTCCCCTCCCTGAGGCCCAACTTTTCCCCCTCCCCACCCAGCCACTCCCACCTAATCCCTCTAGTATCCCCCTTCTCTGGGGTATCAAGCCTCAACAGGACCAAGTGCCACCCCTCCCACTGACGCCAGACAAGGTAGTTCTCTGCTACATAATTATTTGTAGTCATGAACCCACCCATGTATACTCCTTTAGTTGGTAGATTACTCCCTGGGAGTTCTGAGGGGTCTGTTTAATTGATACTGTTCTTCGTCCTGTGGGGTTGCCATCCCCTTCAGCTCCTTCAGCCCTTCTCCTAATTTTTCCATTGGGGTCCCCACACTCAGTCCAATAGTTACTGTGAGTTTTTCCATCTGTCTTAGTCAGTTGCTGACAGAGGCTCTCAGAGGATACACAGACATACAAGGCTCCTGTCTGTAAGCACATCTTGGCATCAGCAGTAGTGTTGGGTTTTTGTGTCTGTGGGTAGAATACAGTGCTATAGTCTCTGGATGGCCTTTCCTTCAGTCTCTGCTCCATTTTTGTTCCTAAATTTCCTTTAGACAGAGACAATTTTCGGAATTTTTTTAAAAATGGGTGGGTGTCCCCATCCCTCAACTGAGTCCCATGTCCATCTTCTGGATGTAGTCCCTTCAGGCTCCATCTCCCCTGTATTTTAGCTGTTGTTATGCCATTGAGTTCTGGGAACCTCTTGAATTCCTGGCATCTGGGAATTTCTAGTGCATCTCCTAGTTCCCCAAACCCCGCTGCTACTTATTCCTATTCATTCTCCTGGCCCTCTAGATGTCTCTCCTGTCTCTTCCCATACCTGACCCTGTCCTTCCTTCTTTCTTCCCCTCCCTTTCTCTCTCCCACCCTGATACCCCCTTCCTCTGCCTGCCATGATTATTTTGTTACCTCTTCTAAGTAGGTTTGAATAACGGACACTTTGGTCTCCCTTCTTGTAAAACTTCATTTTACTTTTAGTTGTCACATGGGTATTCTGAGCTTTTGGGCTAAAATCCACTTATCCGTGAGTACATACCATGCAAGGCCTTTTGGATTTGGGTTACCTCACTCAAGAAAATATTTTCTAGTTCCATCCATGTGCCTACAACGTTTATGATGCGATCATTTTTTAATATCTGAGTAGTATTCCATTGTGTAAATGTACCACAGTTTCTGTAACAATTCTTCCATAGAGGGACATCTGGGTTGTTTCCACCTCATGGTTATTAAAAATTAGGGTTCAGTGACACATTGGTGCACGTATCTTTGTTCTCTGTTGAAGCATCTTTAGAGTATATGACAACACACCGGAGCATGTGAAACCACAGTGGAGAATGTGACACCACAGTGGAGCATTGTGACACCACAGTGAAGAAATGTGACACCACAGAGGAGTAGGGTGACAGCACCGTGGAGCACTGTGACAACGAAGAGGAGCATTGTGACACCACAGAGGAGCACAATGACACCACAGTGGAGGAGTGTGACAACAGAGTAGAGCAGTGCAACATCAGAGTGAAACGTGAAAAATTAACCACTGTGACCACTGTGAGAGCACAGTGGACCACTGTGGCATCAGAGTGGAGCTTTGTGACATAACAGTTGAGCACTGTGACAGGACAGTGCAGCAGTGTGACAGTGAGGGGAGCACCCTTACATCACTGTGGAGAACTGTGTCAGAAAGGTGGAACACTGTGACACAATAGTGTAGCAGTGTGACACCACAGTGGAGCACTGTGACAGCAAAGTGGAGTACTGTGACCCGAGAGTGGAGCACTGTGACACTACAATGAAGCACTGTGACAGCACAGTGGACCACTGTGACAGCACAGTGGACCACTGTGGCATCAGAGTGGAGCATTGTGACATGACAGTTGAGCACTGTGACATGACAGTGTAGCAGTGTGACAGTGAGGGTAGCACGCTTACATCACTGTGGAGAACTGTGTCAGAAAGGTGGAACACTGTGACACAATAATGTAGCAGTGTGACACCACAGTGGAGCACTGTGACAACACAGAGCAGCACGGTGACAGTAGAGTGGAGCACTGTGACATGACAGTGGAGCACTGTGATACCACAGTAGAGCACTGATAAACCACAGTGAGCACTGTGACACAACAGTGGACCACTGTGATACCACAGTGCAGCACCGTCTCCCCACAGTGAACCACAATGAAACTACAGTAGAGAACTCTGACAACACAGTGGAGCATGTGACACCACAGTGGAGCATTGTGACACCAGAGAGGAGAACTCTGATACCACAGTGGCATACTGTGACACAAAAGTGGAGCATTGTGACAACGAAGTGGAGCACTGTGACACCACAGTGGAGCACTGTGAGATCACATTAGAGCAGGGTGACAACAGCGTAGAGAAGTGGGACATCACAGTGGAGCATTGTAAAACCACAGTTGAGCACAGTGACAGAGAAACCCTAAAAAATGTGAAACATAAAAAATAACACTGTAGGAACTGAAATATGGAAAGAAAAAGTGAAAATCATCAAATATGAGAAAATCACACTGTAGACCTTGAATATGGCGATAAACCCTGAAAAACGTCGAAAATTAAAAACTCACAATGTAGGACCTGGAATATTGTGAGAAAACTTGAAAAACAGTGGAAATTTAAAAACTTACACTCTACGACCAGGTATATGGTGACAAATACTGAAAAATGTGAAAAATGATAAACTCAAACGGTAGGAACAGAAATATGATGAGAAACCCTGAAAAACGTGAAAATTTAAAAACAAACACTGTAGGACCTGGAATATGGCAACAAACACTGAAAAAAAAAAACGTGGAAAATGAGAAACTCATGCTGTAGGAACTGGAATATGGGAAGAAATCCGGAAAAAGGTGGAAAATGAGACAACCACACTGTAGGACCTGGAATGTGTCTAGAAACCCAGAAAGAGGGGAAAATGAGAAAATCATAATGCATTACTTGGAATATCGCAAGAAACCCTGAAAAACGTGAAAAATTAAAAACTTACCCTGTAGGACCTGGAATATGGCAAGAAAACGGAAATTCATTGAAAATGAGAAAATCACACTGTAGGACCTGGAATATGGAGAAAAACCTTGAAAAACGTAGAAATTAAAAACTCACACTGTAGGACCTGGAATATGGCGAGAAAACCTGAAGAACGTGGAAAATAAAAATATAACAGTGTAGGACCAGGGACATGGCAAGAAATTATGGTGGCTCACAACCATCCGTAACGAGATCTGGCTCCCCCTTCTGGAGTGTCTGAGGACAGCTACAGTGTACTTACATATAATAAATAAATAAATCTTTATAAAAAAAAGAAAATTAAAAAATAACACTGTAGGACCTGGTATAAGGCTAGAAACACTGAAAAGTGAGAAACTCAAACTATAGGACTTGGAATATGTTGAGAATCCTTGACAAACATGGAAAATTGAAAACATACACTATAGGACTGGGAATATGGCAAGAAATCCTGAAAATCATGAACAATGAGAAAATCAAACTGTAGAAGCTGGAATATGGCAAGAAACCCTGAAACACGTGGAAAATTAAAAACTCACACTGTAGGTACTGGAATCTGGCAAGAATCTCTAAAAAACATGGAAAATGGAAATTAAAACTTTAGGAACGGGGATATGGTGAAAAACTCTGAAAATGTGGAAAATTAAAAATTAAACCTGTAGGACATGGAATATGGCGAGAAACCCTGAAAAACGGGGAAAATCGGAAAATGACAATGTAGGACATGGAATATAGTAAGAAAACCTTTAAAAAGTGGAAAATAAAAAAAATAACAGTGTAGGACCTAAAATATGACAAGAAAAATTCAAAATCCTGAAAAATGAGAAAATCAAACTGTAGGACGTGGAATATGGCAGGAAAACCTGAAAAAAATTGAAAATAAAAAACTCACACCCAATAACCTGCAAATTATGAAAAATGAGAAAATCACACTGTAGGACCTGGAATATGGAGAGAAACACTTAAAGACTTGGAAAATAAGAAACCCAAACTGTAGGATCTGGAATATGCTGAGAAACTCTGAAAAACGTGGAAAATTAAAAACTCACACGGTTGGGTCTGGAATATGTTGAGAAAACCTGAAAAAGGTGGAAAATAAGAAACTCACTCTGTAGGACCTGGAATATGGCAAGAAACCCAGAAAAAGGTGGAAAATGAGAAAATAACACTGCAGGACCTGGTATAAGGCTAGAAACACTGAAAAATGAGTAACTCAAACTATAGGACTTGGAATATGTCGAGAAACCTTGACAAACATGGGAAATTGAAAACTTATACTATAGGACTGGGAATATGGCAAGAAAACCTGAAAAATAACAGAAAATGAGAAAATCACACTTTAGAATCTGGAATATGGCAAGAAACCCTGAAACACGTGGAAAATTAAAAACTCACACTCTAGGACCTGGAATATGGTGAGAAGAACTGAAAAATGTGAAAAATGAGAAACTCAAACTATAAGAACTGGAATATGGAAAGAAAACCTTAAAATTGTGGAAAATGAGAGAATCACACTGTAGGACCTGGAATATGGTGAAAAATCGTGAAAAACGTGGAAAATTAAAAACTCACACTCTAGGACCTGGAATATGGCAAGATTCCCTATAAAACGTGGAAAAGGAGAAACTCAAACTGGAGGACCTTGAATGTGGCAAGAAAACCTGGAAGAGGTGGAAAATGACAAAATCAAACTGCAGGACTTGAAATATGGCAAGAAACCCAGAAAGAGGTGGAAAATGACAAAATCACACTGCAGGACTTAAAATATGGGAGAAAACCTGAAAAAATCGGATAATTAAAAAACATACAAATAATGAAAAATGAGAAAATCAAACTGCAGTACCTAGAATATGGCAAGAAACCCTGAACAATGTGAACAATAAGAAACTCAAATGGTAGGATATGGAATATGGCAAGAAACACAGAAAACCGTGGAAAATTAAAAACTCACACTGAAGGACCTGGGATATGGCGAAACCTGAAAATCATGAAAAATGAAAAATCTCACTGTAGGACCTAGAATATGGCAAGAAACACTTAAAAACGTGGAAAATAAGAAATTCAAACTGAAGGACCTGGAATATGGCAAGAAACCCTGGAAAACGTGGAAAATTAAAAACTAACAGTGTAGGAACAGGAATATGGAGAGAAAACCTGAAAAACGTGGAAAATGAGAAACTCACATTGTAGGACATGGTTTATGGCAAGAAAACCTGAAAAAGTTGGACAATTAAAAACTCACACTCTAGGATCTGGAATATGGCAAGAAAACCTGAAAATCATGAAAAATGAGAAAATCACACTGTAGGATATGGAATATGGCAAGAAACAGTGAAAAACATGGAAAATGAGAAATTCAAACTGCAGAACCTGGAATATGCTGAAAAGACCTGAAAAAGGTGGAAAATGAGGAACTCAAACTGCAGGACTTATAATATGGCAAAAACTCTGAAAAACGTTCAAAATGAGAAACTCACACTATAAGACCTGGAATATGAAAAGAAACCCTGAAAAACATGGAAAATAAAAAATTCACACTGTAGGATCTGGAATATGGGAAGAAAACTGAAAATCATGAAAAATGAGAAAATCATACTCTGGGATCTGCAATATGAAGAAATCCATGAAAAACGTGGAAAATTAAAAACTCGCACAGTAGGATATGGAATATGGCAGGAAACCCTGAAAAAGTTGGACATTTAAAAACTCACACTCTAGGACTTGGAATATGACAAGAAACTATGAAAAATGTGGAAAATTAAAATCAAACAGTGAATGACCTGGAATATGGCGAGAAACCCTGAAAAACGTGGAAAATGAGAAACTCACACTCTAGGACCTGGAAAATGGAGAGAAACCCAGAAAAAGTTGGAAAATGAGAAAATCACACTAATGGCCTGGAATGTGTCTAGAAACCCAGAAAGACGGGAAAAAATGAGAAATCATACTGAAGTACCTAGAATACCGCGAGAAACCCGAAAAATATGGAAAATTAAAAACTTACCCTGTAGGACCAAGAATAAGGCAAGAAAACCTGAAAATCGTTGAAAAGGAAAAATCACACTGTAGGACCTGGAATATGGCGAGTAATTATAAAAACGTGGATAATTAAAATATCACAGGGAACGCCTGGAATATGGCAAGAAATCCTGAAAAATGTGGAAAATGAGAAAATCACACTGTAGGACCTGGAATATGGTGAGAAAACTTGAATAAGTCGAAAAATGAGAAAATCACACTGTAGAACCTGGAAAATGTTGAGAAACCCTGAAGAAGTCGAAAAATGAGAAAATCATATCTAGTACCTGGAATATGGTGAGAAACCCTGTATAGTCGAATAATGAGAAAATCACACTGTAGGACCTGGAATATGGTGAGAAACCCTGAAAAACTCGAAAAATTAGAAAATCACACTGTAGGACCTGGAACCTGGTGAGAAACCCTGAAAACGTCAAAAAATGAGAAAATCGTACTGTAGTACCTAGAATATGGCGATTAACCATGAAAAATGTCGAAAATTAAAAACTCACACTGAAGGACCTGGAATATGGCACGAAACAGTGAAAATCTTGGAAAATTAAAAACTCACACTGAAGGACCTGGAATAGGGTGAGAAATCCTGGAAAATAGGGAAAATGAGAAAAGAACACTGTAGGACTTGGAATAGGGTGAGAAACCCTGTATAGTCGAATAACGACAAAATCACACTGTAGTACCTGGAATATGGCGAGAAACCCTGAAAAACATGGATAATTAAAAACTCACACTGATGAACTGGAATATGGCGAGAAATCCTGAAAAATGTGGAAAATGAGAAAATTACACTGTAGGAACTGGAATATGGTGATAAACCTTGAAAAAGTGGAAAAATGAGAAAATCACACTGTAGGACCTGAAATATGGTGACAAACCATGAAAGGAACGAAAAAAGAGAAAATCATACTGTAATACCTAGAATATGGTGATATAAACACTGAAAAATCTCGATTATGGCGAGAAACCATGAAAAAAGTGGAAAATTAAAAATTCACACTGTACTACCCATAATCTGGCGAGAAATACTGAAAAAACGTGTAAACTTAAAAATTCACAATGAAGGACCTGGAATATGGCAAGAAAACCTAAAAAAGGTGGAAATGAGAAAATCACACTGTAAGAGCCAGATTATGACGAAAAAACCTGAAAAACATGGAAAATTAAAAATTCACACTGAGGGACCCCGAATGTGGCAAGAAAACCTGAAAAACGAGGAAAATTAAAAACTCACACTGAAGGACCCAGAATATGACTAGAAAAACTGAAAAACGAGGAAAATTAAAAACTCACACTGAAGGACCCAGAATATGGCGAGAAAAGCCGAAAAAAGTAGAAAATTAAAAATTCTCACTGAAGGACCCGGAATATGGCAAGAAAACCTGAAAAAGTTTGAAAATGAGAATAATCACACTGTAGAACCCAGATTACGAAAAAACTTGAAAAACTTCGAAAATGAGAAAATCACACTGTAGGACCCAGAATATGCCGAGAAACCCTGAAAAACGTGAAAATTAAAAATTCACACTGTTAGACAGAGAATATAGGAGAAAACATGAAAACAGAGGAAAATTAAAAATTCACACTGTATTACCCAGAATATGGCGAGAAATACAGAAAAACGTGGAAACTTAAAACTTAAGGACGTGGAATATGGCAAGAAAACCTGAAAAACCTGGAAATGAGAAAATCACACTGTAGGACCCAGAATATGGTGAGAAATACTGAAATTCGTGGAAAAATTAAAAATTCACACTGAAGGACCTGGAAAATGGCAAGAAAACCTGAAAAACGTGGAAATGAGAAAATCACACTGTAGGACCCTGAATATGACGAAAAAACCTGAAAAACTTGGAAAATTATAAATTCACAGTAAAGGACCTGGAATATGGCGAGAAATCCTGAAAAATGTGGAAAATGAGAAAATCACACCATAGGACCTAAAATAAGGTGATAAACCTTGAAAAAGTCGAAAAATGAGAAAATCACACTGTAGGACCTGAAATATGGTGACAAACCATGAAAGGATCGAAAATGAGAAAATCATACTGTAATACCTAGAATATGGCGATAAAAACACTGAAAAATCTTGATTATGGAGAGAAACCATGAAAAAAGTGGAAAAATAAAAATTCACACTGTATTACCCATAATATGGTGAGAAATACTGAAAAACGTGGAAACTTAAAAATTCACAATGAAGGACCTGGAATAAGGCAAGAAAGCCTGAAAAAGTTGGAAATGAGAAAATCACAGTGTAAGACCCAGATTATGACCAAAAAACCTGAAAAACATGGAAAATTAAAAATTCACACTGAAGGACCCCGAATATGGCGAGAAAACCTGAAAAACGAGGAAAATTAAAAACTCACACTGAAGGACCCAGGATATAACTAGAAAACCTGAAAAACGAGGAAAATTAACAACTCACACTGAAGGACCCAGAATATGGCGAGAAAAGCCGAAAAAAGTAGAAAATTAAAAATTCTCACTGAAGGACCCGGAATATGGCGAGAAAACCTGAAAAAGGTTGAAAATGAGAATGATCACACTGTAGAACCCAGACTACGAAAAAACTTGAAAAACTTCGAAAATGAGAAAATCACACTGTAGGACCCAGAATATGCCGAGAAACTCTGAAAACGTGGAAAATTAAAAATACAAGCTATGGGACCCTGAATATGGCGAGAAAAGCCGAAAAAAGTAGAAAATTACAAACTCACACTGAAGGACCCCAAATATGGGGAGAAAACTTGAAAAAGGTGGAAAATGAGAAAATCACACTGTAGGACCCAAAATTAGGAATAAACTTGAAAAACGTGGAAAATGAGAAAATCACACTGCAGGACCCAGAATATGCCGAGAAACCCTGAAAAACGTGAAAATTAAAAATTCACACCGTCAGACAGAGAATATAGGAGAAAACATGAAAACAGAGGAAAATTAAAAATTCACACTGTATTACCCAAAATATGGCGAGAAATACAGAAAAATGTGGAAACTTAAAAATTCAAACTGAAGGACCTGGAATATGGCAAGAAAACATGAAAAACGTGGAAATGCGAAAATCACACTGTACGACCCAGAATATGGTTAGAAATACTGAAATTTGTGGAAAAATTAAAAATTCACACTGAAGGACCTGGAAAATTGCAAGAAAACCTGAAAAACGTGGAAATGACAAAATCACACTGTAGGACCCAGAATATGCCAAAAAACCCTGAAAACGTGGAAAATGAAAAATACACGCTGTAGGACCCAGAATATGGCAAGAAACCCTGAAAAAAGTAGAAAATTAAAAACTTACACTGAAGGACCCCAAATATGGCAAGAAAACCTGAAAAACGTGGAAAATGAGAAAATCACCCTGTAGGACCCAGAATAAGGAAAAAACTTGAAAAAAGTGAAAAATGATAAAATCACACTGCAGGACCCAGAATATGCCTAGAAACCGTGAAAAACGTGAAAATTAAAAATTCACACCTTTGGACACAGACTATTGCGAGAAACCATGAAAAAAGTGGAAAATTAAAAATTCACACTGAAGGACCTGGAAGATGGCATGAAATCCTGGAAAAAGTGGAAATGAGAAAAATCACACTGT
>NW_028228260.1:0-23031 GCF_978045245.1 Mus caroli | reverse complement strand
TGAGTTGCACTGAAAAACTTAGAATATAAGAAACGCACAGTGTAGTACATAGTATATGAGTGAGTTGCACTGAAAAACTTAGAATATAAGAAACGCACAGTGTAGTACATAGTATATGAGTGAGTTGCACTGAAAAACTTAGAATATAAGAAACGCACAGTGTAGTACATAGTATATGAGTGAGTTGCACTGAAAAACTTAGAATATAAGAAACGCACAGTGTAGTACATAGTATATGAGTGAGTTGCACTGAAAAACTTAGAATATAAGAAACGCACAGTGTAGTACATAGTATATGAGTGAGTTGCACTGAAAAACTTAGAATATAAGAAACGCACAGTGTAGTACATAGTATATGAGTGAGTTGCACTGAAAAACTTAGAATATAAGAAACGCACAGTGTAGTACATAGTATATGAGTGAGTTGCACTGAAAAACTTAGAATATAAGAAACGCACAGTGTAGTACATAGTATATGAGTGAGTTGCACTGAAAAACTTAGAATATAAGAAACGCACAGTGTAGTACATAGTATATGAGTGAGTTGCACTGAAAAACTTAGAATATAAGAAACGCACAGTGTAGTACATAGTATATGAGTGAGTTGCACTGAAAAACTTAGAATATAAGAAACGCACAGTGTAGTACATAGTATATGAGTGAGTTGCACTGAAAAACTTAGAATATAAGAAACGCACAGTGTAGTACATAGTATATGAGTGAGTTGCACTGAAAAACTTAGAATATAAGAAACGCACAGTGTAGTACATAGTATATGAGTGAGTTGCACTGAAAAACTTAGAATATAAGAAACGCACAGTGTAGTACATAGTATATGAGTGAGTTGCACTCAAAAACTTAGAATATAAGAAACGCACAGTGTAGTACATAGTATATGAGTGAGTTGCACTCAAAAACTTAGAATATAAGAAACGCACAGTGTAGTACATAGTATATGAGTGAGTTGCACTCAAAAACTTAGAATATAAGAAACGCACAGTGTAGTACATAGTATATGAGTGAGTTGCACTGAAAAACTCTAGAATATAAGAAACGCACAGTGTAGTACATAGTATATGAGTGAGTTGCACTGAAAAACTTAGAATATAAGAAACGCACAGTGTAGTACATAGTATATGAGTGAGTTGCACTGAAAAACTTAGAATATAAGAAACGCACAGTGTAGTACATAGTATATGAGTGAGTTGCACTGAAAAACTTAGAATATAAGAAACGCACAGTGTAGTACATAGTATATGAGTGAGTTGCACTGAAAAACTTAGAATATAAGAAACGCACAGTGTAGTACATAGTATATGAGTGAGTTGCACTGAAAAACTTAGAATATAAGAAACGCACAGTGTAGTACATAGTATATGAGTGAGTTGCACTGAAAAACTTAGAATATAAGAAACGCACAGTGTAGTACATAGTATATGAGTGAGTTGCACTGAAAAACTTAGAATATAAGAAACGCACAGTGTAGTACATAGTATATGAGTGAGTTGCACTGAAAAACTTAGAATATAAGAAACGCACAGTGTAGTACATAGTATATGAGTGAGTTGCACTGAAAAACTTAGAATATAAGAAACGCACAGTGTAGTACATAGTATATGAGTGAGTTGCACTGAAAAACTTAGAATATAAGAAACGCACAGTGTAGTACATAGTATATGAGTGAGTTGCACTGAAAAACTTAGAATATAAGAAACGCACAGTGTAGTACATAGTATATGAGTGAGTTGCACTGAAAAACTTAGAATATAAGAAACGCACAGTGTAGTACATAGTATATGAGTGAGTTGCACTGAAAAACTTAGAATATAAGAAACGCACAGTGTAGTACATAGTATATGAGTGAGTTGCACTGAAAAACTTAGAATATAAGAAACGCACAGTGTAGTACATAGTATATGAGTGAGTTGCACTGAAAAACTTAGAATATAAGAAACGCACAGTGTAGTACATAGTATATGAGTGAGTTGCACTGAAAAACTTAGAATATAAGAAACGCACAGTGTAGTACATAGTATATGAGTGAGTTGCACTGAAAAACTTAGAATATAAGAAACGCACAGTGTAGTACATAGTATATGAGTGAGTTGCACTGAAAAACTTAGAATATAAGAAACGCACAGTGTAGTACATAGTATATGAGTGAGTTGCACTGAAAAACATAGAATATAAGAAACGCACAGTGTAGTACATAGTATATGAGTGAGTTGCACTGAAAAACTTAGAATATAAGAAACGCACAGTGTAGTACATAGTATATGAGTGAGTTGCACTGAAAAACTTAGAATATAAGAAACGCACAGTGTAGTACATAGTATATGAGTGAGTTGCACTCAAAAACTTAGAATATAAGAAACGCACAGTGTAGTACATAGTATATGAGTGAGTTGCACTGAAAAACTTAGAATATAAGAAACGCACAGTGTAGTACATAGTATATGAGTGAGTTGCACTGAAAAACTTAGAATATAAGAAACGCACAGTGTAGTACATAGTATATGAGTGAGATGCACTGAAAAACTTAGAATTTACTGAAAAACCCGCATTACACGAAATGCACAGTGTAGTACATAGTATATGAGTGAGTTGCACTGAAAAACTTAGAATATAAGAAACGCACAGTGTAGTACATAGTATATGAGTGAGTTGCACTGAAAAACTTAGAATATAAGAAACGCACAGTGTAGTACATAGTATATGAGTGAGTTGCACTGAAAAACTTAGAATATAAGAAACGCACAGTGTAGTACATAGTATATGAGTGAGTTGCACTGAAAAACTTAGAATATAAGAAACGCACAGTGTAGTACATAGTATATGAGTGAGTTGCACTGAAAAACTTAGAATATAAGAAACGCACAGTGTAGTACATAGTATATGAGTGAGTTGCACTGAAAAACTTAGAATATAAGAAACGCACAGTGTAGTACATAGTATATGAGTGAGTTGCACTGAAAAACTTAGAATATAAGAAACGCACAGTGTAGTACATAGTATATGAGTGAGTTGCACTGAAAAACTTAGAATTTACTGAAAAACCCGCATTACACGAAATGCACAGTGTAGTACATAGTATATGAGTGAGTTGCACTGAAAAACTTAGAATATAAGAAACGCACAGTGTAGTACATAGTATATGAGTGAGTTGCACTGAAAAACTTAGAATATAAGAAACGCACAGTGTAGTACATAGTATATGAGTGAGTTGCACTGAAAAACTTAGAATATAAGAAACGCACAGTGTAGTACATAGTATATGAGTGAGTTGCACTGAAAAACTTAGAATATAAGAAACGCACAGTGTAGTACATAGTATATGAGTGAGTTGCACTGAAAAACTTAGAATATAAGAAACGCACAGTGTAGTACATAGTATATGAGTGAGTTGCACTGAAAAACTTAGAATATAAGAAACGCACAGTGTAGTACATAGTATATGAGTGAGTTGCACTGAAAAACTTAGAATATAAGAAACGCACAGTGTAGTACATAGTATATGAGTGAGTTGCACTGAAAAACTTAGAATATAAGAAACGCACAGTGTAGTACATAGTATATGAGTGAGTTGCACTGAAAAATTAGAATATAAGAAACGCACAGTGTAGTACATAGTATATGAGTGAGTTGCACTGAAAAACTTAGAATATAAGAAACGCACAGTGTAGTACATAGTATATGAGTGAGTTGCACTCAAAAACTTAGAATATAAGAAACGCACATTGTAGTACATAGTATATGAGTGAGTTGCACTGAAAAACTTAGAATATAAGAAACGCACAGTGTAGTACATAGTATATGAGTGAGTTGCACTGAAAAACTTAGAATATAAGAAACGCACAATGTAGTACATAGTATATGAGTGAGTTGCACTTAAAAACTTAGAATTTACTGAAAAACCCGCATTACACGAAATGCACAGTGTAGTACATAGTATATGAGTGAGTTGCACTGAAAAACTTAGAATATAAGAAACGCACAGTGTAGTACATAGTATATGAGTGAGTTGCACTGAAAAACTTAGAATATAAGAAACGCACAGTGTAGTACATAGTATATGAGTGAGTTGCACTGAAAAACTTAGAATATAAGAAACGCACAGTGTAGTACATAGTATATGAGTGAGTTGCACTGAAAAACTTAGAATATAAGAAACGCACAGTGTAGTACATAGTATATGAGTGAGTTGCACTGAAAAACTTAGAATATAAGAAACGCACAGTGTAGTACATAGTATATGAGTGAGTTGCACTCAAAAACTTAGAATATAAGAAACGCACAGTGTAGTACATAGTATATGAGTGAGTTGCACTGAAAAACTTACAATATAAGAAACGCACAGTGTAGTACATAGTATATGAGTGAGTTGCACTGAAAAACTTAGAATATAAGAAACGCACAGTGTAGTACATAGTATATGAGTGAGTTGCACTGAAAAACTTAGAATATAAGAAACGCACAGTGTAGTACATAGTATATGAGTGAGTTGCACTGAAAAACTTAGAATATAAGAAACGCACAGTGCAGTACATAGTATATGAGTGAGTTGCACTGAAAAACTTAGAATATAAGAAACGCACAGTGTAGTACATAGTATATGAGTGAGTTGCACTGAAAAATTAGAATATAAGAAACGCACAGTGTAGTACATAGTATATGAGTGAGTTGCACTGAAAAACTTAGAATATAAGAAACGCACAGTGTAGTACATAGTATATGAGTGAGTTGCACTCAAAAACTTAGAATATAAGAAACGCACAGTGTAGTACATAGTATATGAGTGAGTTGCACTGAAAAACTTAGAATATAAGAAACGCACAGTGTAGTACATAGTATATGAGTGAGTTGCACTCAAAAACTTAGAATATAAGAAACGCACAGTGTAGTACATAGTATATGAGTGAGTTGCACTGAAAAACTTAGAATATAAGAAACGCACAGTGTAGTACATAGTATATGAGTGAGTTGCACTGAAAAACTTAGAATATAAGAAACGCACAGTGTAGTACATAGTATATGAGTGAGTTGCACTGAAAAACTTAGAATATAAGAAACGCACAGTGTAGTACATAGTATATGAGTGAGTTGCACTGAAAAACTTAGAATATAAGAAACGCACAGTGTAGTACATAGTATATGAGTGAGTTGCACTGAAAAACTTAGAATATAAGAAACGCACAGTGTAGTACATAGTATATGAGTGAGTTGCACTGAAAAACTTAGAATATAAGAAACGCACAGTGTAGTACATAGTATATGAGTGAGTTGCACTGAAAAACTTAGAATATAAGAAACGCACAGTGTAGTACATAGTATATGAGTGAGTTGCACTGAAAAACTTAGAATATAAGAAACGCACAGTGTAGTACATAGTATATGAGTGAGTTGCACTGAAAAACTTAGAATATAAGAAACGCACAGTGTAGTACATAGTATATGAGTGAGTTGCACTGAAAAACTTAGAATATAAGAAACGCACAGTGTAGTACATAGTATATGAGTGAGTTGCACTGAAAAACTTAGAATATAAGAAACGCACAGTGTAGTACATAGTATATGAGTGAGTTGCACTGAAAAACTTAGAATATAAGAAACGCACAGTGTAGTACATAGTATATGAGTGAGTTGCACTCAAAAACTTAGAATATAAGAAACGCACAGTGGAGTACATAGTATATGAGTGAGTTGCACTGAAAAACTTAGAATATAAGAAACGCACAGTGTAGTACATAGTATATGAGTGAGTTGCACTCAAAAACTTAGAATATAAGAAACGCACAGTGTAGTACATAGTATATGAGTGAGTTGCACTGAAAAACTTAGAATATAAGAAACGCACAGTGTAGTACATAGTATATGAGTGAGTTGCACTGAAAAACTTAGAATATAAGAAACGCACAGTGTAGTACATAGTATATGAGTGAGTTGCACTGAAAAACTTAGAATATAAGAAACGCACAGTGTAGTACATAGTATATGAGTGAGTTGCACTCAAAAACTTAGAATATAAGAAACGCACAGTGGAGTACATAGTATATGAGTGAGTTGCACTGAAAAACTTAGAATATAAGAAACGCACAGTGTAGTACATAGTATATGAGTGAGTTGCACTCAAAAACTTAGAATATAAGAAACGCACAGTGTAGTACATAGTATATGAGTGAGTTGCACTGAAAAACTTAGAATATAAGAAACGCACAGTGTAGTACATAGTATATGAGTGAGTTGCACTGAAAAACTTAGAATTTACTGAAAAACCCGCATTACACGAAATGCACAGTGTAGTACATAGTATATGAGTGAGTTGCACTGAAAAACTTAGAATATAAGAAACGCACAGTGTAGTACATAGTATATGAGTGAGTTGCACTGAAAAACTTAGAATATAAGAAACGCACAGTGTAGTACATAGTATATGAGTGAGTTGCACTGAAAAACTTAGAATATAAGAAACGCACAGTGTAGTACATAGTATATGAGTGAGTTGCACTGAAAAACTTAGAATATAAGAAACGCACAGTGTAGTACATAGTATATGAGTGAGTTGCACTGAAAAACTTAGAATATAAGAAACGCACAATGTAGTACATAGTATATGAGTGAGTTGCACTGAAAAACTTAGAATATAAGAAACGCACAGTGTAGTACATAGTATATGAGTGAGTTGCACTGAAAAACTTAGAATATAAGAAACGCACAGTGTAGTACATAGTATATGAGTGAGTTGCACTGAAAAACTTAGAATATAAGAAACGCACAGTGTAGTACATAGTATATGAGTGAGTTGCACTGAAAAACTTAGAATATAAGAAACGCACAGTGTAGTACATAGTATATGAGTGAGTTGCACTGAAAAACTTAGAATTTACTGAAAAACCCGCATTACACGAAATGCACAGTGTAGTACATAGTATATGAGTGAGTTGCACTGAAAAACTTAGAATATAAGAAACGCACAGTGTAGTACATAGTATATGAGTGAGTTGCACTGAAAAACTTAGAATATAAGAAACGCACAGTGTAGTACATAGTATATGAGTGAGTTGCACTGAAAAACTTAGAATATAAGAAACGCACAGTGTAGTACATAGTATATGAGTGAGTTGCACTGAAAAACTTAGAATATAAGAAACGCACAGTGTAGTACATAGTATATGAGTGAGTTGCACTGAAAAACTTAGAATATAAGAAACGCACAGTGTAGTACATAGTATATGAGTGAGTTGCACTGAAAAACTTAGAATATAAGAAACGCACAGTGTAGTACATAGTATATGAGTGAGTTGCACTGAAAAACTTAGAATATAAGAAACGCACAGTGTAGTACATAGTATATGAGTGAGTTGCACTGAAAAACTTAGAATATAAGAAACGCACAGTGTAGTACATAGTATATGAGTGAGTTGCACTGAAAAACTTAGAATATAAGAAACGCACAGTGTAGTACATAGTATATGAGTGAGTTGCACTGAAAAACTTAGAATATAAGAAACGCACAGTGTAGTACATAGTATATGAGTGAGTTGCACTGAAAAACTTAGAATATAAGAAACGCACAGTGTAGTACATAGTATATGAGTGAGTTGCACTGAAAAACTTAGAATATAAGAAACGCACAGTGTAGTACATAGTATATGAGTGAGTTGCACTGAAAAACTTAGAATATAAGAAACGCACAGTGTAGTACATAGTATATGAGTGAGTTGCACTGAAAAACTTAGAATATAAGAAACGCACAGTGTAGTACATAGTATATGAGTGAGTTGCACTGAAAAACTTAGAATATAAGAAACGCACAGTGTAGTACATAGTATATGAGTGAGTTGCACTGAAAAACTTAGAATATAAGAAACGCACAGTGTAGTACATAGTATATGAGTGAGTTGCACTCAAAAACTTAGAATATAAGAAACGCACAGTGTAGTACATAGTATATGAGTGAGTTGCACTGAAAAACTTAGAATATAAGAAACGCACAGTGTAGTACATAGTATATGAGTGAGTTGCACTGAAAAACTTAGAATATAAGAAACGCACAGTGTAGTACATAGTATATGAGTGAGTTGCACTGAAAAACTTAGAATATAAGAAACGCACAGTGTAGTACATAGTATATGAGTGAGTTGCACTGAAAAACTTAGAATTTACTGAAAAACCCGCATTACACGAAATGCACAGTGTAGTACATAGTATATGAGTGAGTTGCACTGAAAAACTTAGAATATAAGAAACGCACAGTGTAGTACATAGTATATGAGTGAGTTGCACTGAAAAACTTAGAATATAAGAAACGCACAGTGTAGTACATAGTATATGAGTGAGTTGCACTGAAAAACTTAGAATATAAGAAACGCACAGTGTAGTACATAGTATATGAGTGAGTTGCACTGAAAAACTTAGAATATAAGAAACGCACAGTGTAGTACATAGTATATGAGTGAGTTGCACTGAAAAACTTAGAATTTACTGAAAAACCCGCATTACACGAAATGCACAGTGTAGTACATAGTATATGAGTGAGTTGCACTGAAAAACTTAGAATATAAGAAACGCACAGTGTAGTACATAGTATATGAGTGAGTTGCACTGAAAAACTTAGAATATAAGAAACGCACAGTGTAGTACATAGTATATGAGTGAGTTGCACTGAAAAACTTAGAATATAAGAAACGCACAGTGTAGTACATAGTATATGAGTGAGTTGCACTGAAAAACTTAGAATATAAGAAACGCACAGTGTAGTACATAGTATATGAGTGAGTTGCACTGAAAAACTTAGAATATAAGAAACGCACAGTGTAGTACATAGTATATGAGTGAGTTGCACTGAAAAACTTAGAATATAAGAAACGCACAGTGTAGTACATAGTATATGAGTGAGTTGCACTGAAAAACTTAGAATATAAGAAACGCACAGTGTAGTACATAGTATATGAGTGAGTTGCACTGAAAAACTTAGAATATAAGAAACGCACAGTGTAGTACATAGTATATGAGTGAGTTGCACTGAAAAATTAGAATATAAGAAACGCACAGTGTAGTACATAGTATATGAGTGAGTTGCACTGAAAAACTTAGAATATAAGAAACGCACAGTGTAGTACATAGTATATGAGTGAGTTGCACTCAAAAACTTAGAATATAAGAAACGCACATTGTAGTACATAGTATATGAGTGAGTTGCACTGAAAAACTTAGAATATAAGAAACGCACAGTGTAGTACATAGTATATGAGTGAGTTGCACTGAAAAACTTAGAATATAAGAAACGCACAGTGTAGTACATAGTATATGAGTGAGTTGCACTTAAAAACTTAGAATTTACTGAAAAACCCGCATTACACGAAATGCACAGTGTAGTACATAGTATATGAGTGAGTTGCACTGAAAAACTTAGAATATAAGAAACGCACAGTGTAGTACATAGTATATGAGTGAGTTGCACTGAAAAACTTAGAATATAAGAAACGCACAGTGTAGTACATAGTATATGAGTGAGTTGCACTGAAAAACTTAGAATATAAGAAACGCACAGTGTAGTACATAGTATATGAGTGAGTTGCACTGAAAAACTTAGAATATAAGAAACGCACAGTGTAGTACATAGTATATGAGTGAGTTGCACTGAAAAACTTAGAATATAAGAAACGCACAGTGTAGTACATAGTATATGAGTGAGTTGCACTCAAAAACTTAGAATATAAGAAACGCACAGTGTAGTACATAGTATATGAGTGAGTTGCACTGAAAAACTTACAATATAAGAAACGCACAGTGTAGTACATAGTATATGAGTGAGTTGCACTGAAAAACTTAGAATATAAGAAACGCACAGTGTAGTACATAGTATATGAGTGAGTTGCACTGAAAAACTTAGAATATAAGAAACGCACAGTGTAGTACATAGTATATGAGTGAGTTGCACTGAAAAACTTAGAATATAAGAAACGCACAGTGCAGTACATAGTATATGAGTGAGTTGCACTGAAAAACTTAGAATATAAGAAACGCACAGTGTAGTACATAGTATATGAGTGAGTTGCACTGAAAAATTAGAATATAAGAAACGCACAGTGTAGTACATAGTATATGAGTGAGTTGCACTGAAAAACTTAGAATATAAGAAACGCACAGTGTAGTACATAGTATATGAGTGAGTTGCACTCAAAAACTTAGAATATAAGAAACGCACAGTGTAGTACATAGTATATGAGTGAGTTGCACTGAAAAACTTAGAATATAAGAAACGCACAGTGTAGTACATAGTATATGAGTGAGTTGCACTCAAAAACTTAGAATATAAGAAACGCACAGTGTAGTACATAGTATATGAGTGAGTTGCACTGAAAAACTTAGAATATAAGAAACGCACAGTGTAGTACATAGTATATGAGTGAGTTGCACTGAAAAACTTAGAATATAAGAAACGCACAGTGTAGTACATAGTATATGAGTGAGTTGCACTGAAAAACTTAGAATATAAGAAACGCACAGTGTAGTACATAGTATATGAGTGAGTTGCACTGAAAAACTTAGAATATAAGAAACGCACAGTGTAGTACATAGTATATGAGTGAGTTGCACTGAAAAACTTAGAATATAAGAAACGCACAGTGTAGTACATAGTATATGAGTGAGTTGCACTGAAAAACTTAGAATATAAGAAACGCACAGTGTAGTACATAGTATATGAGTGAGTTGCACTGAAAAACTTAGAATATAAGAAACGCACAGTGTAGTACATAGTATATGAGTGAGTTGCACTGAAAAACTTAGAATATAAGAAACGCACAGTGTAGTACATAGTATATGAGTGAGTTGCACTGAAAAACTTAGAATATAAGAAACGCACAGTGTAGTACATAGTATATGAGTGAGTTGCACTGAAAAACTTAGAATATAAGAAACGCACAGTGTAGTACATAGTATATGAGTGAGTTGCACTGAAAAACTTAGAATATAAGAAACGCACAGTGTAGTACATAGTATATGAGTGAGTTGCACTGAAAAACTTAGAATATAAGAAACGCACAGTGTAGTACATAGTATATGAGTGAGTTGCACTCAAAAACTTAGAATATAAGAAACGCACAGTGGAGTACATAGTATATGAGTGAGTTGCACTGAAAAACTTAGAATATAAGAAACGCACAGTGTAGTACATAGTATATGAGTGAGTTGCACTCAAAAACTTAGAATATAAGAAACGCACAGTGTAGTACATAGTATATGAGTGAGTTGCACTGAAAAACTTAGAATATAAGAAACGCACAGTGTAGTACATAGTATATGAGTGAGTTGCACTGAAAACTTAGAATATAAGAAACGCACAGTGTAGTACATAGTATATGAGTGAGTTGCACTGAAAAACTTAGAATATAAGAAACGCACAGTGTAGTACATAGTATATGAGTGAGTTGCACTGAAAAACTTAGAATATAAGAAACGCACAGTGTAGTACATAGTATATGAGTGAGTTGCACTCAAAAACTTAGAATATAAGAAACGCACAGTGTAGTACATAGTATATGAGTGAGTTGCAATGAAAAACTTAGAATATAAGAAACGCACAGTGTAGTACATAGTATATGAGTGAGTTGCACTCAAAAACTTAGAATATAAGAAACGCACAGTGTAGTACATAGTATATGAGTGAGTTGCACTGAAAAACTTAGAATATAAGAAACGCACAGTGTAGTACATAGTATATGAGTGAGTTGCACTGAAAAACTTAGAATATAAGAAACGCACAGTGTAGTACATAGTATATGAGTGAGTTGCACTCAAAAAATTAGAATATAAGAAACGCACAGTGTAGTACATAGTATATGAGTGAGTTGCACTGAAAAACTTAGAATATAAGAAACGCACAGTGTAGTACATAGTATATGAGTGAGTTGCACTCAAAAACTTAGAATATAAGAAACGCACATTGTAGTACATAGTATATGAGTGAGTTGCACTGAAAAACTTAGAATATAAGAAACGCACAGTGTAGTACATAGTATATGAGTGAGTTGCACTGAAAAACTTAGAATATAAGAAACGCACAGTGTAGTACATAGTATATGAGTGAGTTGCACTTAAAAACTTAGAATTTACTGAAAAACCCGCATTACACGAAATGCACAGTGTAGTACATAGTATATGAGTGAGTTGCACTGAAAAACTTAGAATATAAGAAACGCACAGTGTAGTACATAGTATATGAGTGAGTTGCACTGACAAACTTAGAATATAAGAAACGCACAGTGTAGTACATAGTATATGAGTGAGTTGCACTGAAAAACTTAGAATATAAGAAACGCACAGTGTAGTACATAGTATATGAGTGAGTTGCACTGAAAAACTTAGAATATAAGAAACGCACAGTGTAGTACATAGTATATGAGTGAGTTGCACTGAAAAACTTAGAATATAAGAAACGCACAGTGTAGTACATAGTATATGAGTGAGTTGCACTCAAAAACTTAGAATATAAGAAACGCACAGTGTAGTACATAGTATATGAGTGAGTTGCACTGAAAAACTTACAATATAAGAAACGCACAGTGTAGTACATAGTATATGAGTGAGTTGCACTGAAAAACTTAGAATATAAGAAACGCACAGTGTAGTACATAGTATATGAGTGAGTTGCACTGAAAAACTTAGAATATAAGAAACGCACAGTGTAGTACATAGTATATGAGTGAGTTGCACTGAAAAACTTAGAATATAAGAAACGCACAGTGCAGTACATAGTATATGAGTGAGTTGCACTGAAAAACTTAGAATATAAGAAACGCACAGTGTAGTACATAGTATATGAGTGAGTTGCACTGAAAAATTAGAATATAAGAAACGCACAGTGTAGTACATAGTATATGAGTGAGTTGCACTGAAAAACTTAGAATATAAGAAACGCACAGTGTAGTACATAGTATATGAGTGAGTTGCACTCAAAAACTTAGAATATAAGAAACGCACAGTGTAGTACATAGTATATGAGTGAGTTGCACTGAAAAACTTAGAATATAAGAAACGCACAGTGTAGTACATAGTATATGAGTGAGTTGCACTCAAAAACTTAGAATATAAGAAACGCACAGTGTAGTACATAGTATATGAGTGAGTTGCACTGAAAAACTTAGAATATAAGAAACGCACAGTGTAGTACATAGTATATGAGTGAGTTGCACTGAAAAACTTAGAATATAAGAAACGCACAGTGTAGTACATAGTATATGAGTGAGTTGCACTGAAAAACTTAGAATATAAGAAACGCACAGTGTAGTACATAGTATATGAGTGAGTTGCACTGAAAAACTTAGAATATAAGAAACGCACAGTGTAGTACATAGTATATGAGTGAGTTGCACTGAAAAACTTAGAATATAAGAAACGCACAGTGTAGTACATAGTATATGAGTGAGTTGCACTGAAAAACTTAGAATATAAGAAACGCACAGTGTAGTACATAGTATATGAGTGAGTTGCACTGAAAAACTTAGAATATAAGAAACGCACAGTGTAGTACATAGTATATGAGTGAGTTGCACTGAAAAACTTAGAATATAAGAAACGCACAGTGTAGTACATAGTATATGAGTGAGTTGCACTGAAAAACTTAGAATATAAGAAACGCACAGTGTAGTACATAGTATATGAGTGAGTTGCACTGAAAAACTTAGAATATAAGAAACGCACAGTGTAGTACATAGTATATGAGTGAGTTGCACTGAAAAACTTAGAATATAAGAAACGCACAGTGTAGTACATAGTATATGAGTGAGTTGCACTGAAAAACTTAGAATATAAGAAACGCACAGTGTAGTACATAGTATATGAGTGAGTTGCACTCAAAAACTTAGAATATAAGAAACGCACAGTGGAGTACATAGTATATGAGTGAGTTGCACTGAAAAACTTAGAATATAAGAAACGCACAGTGTAGTACATAGTATATGAGTGAGTTGCACTCAAAAACTTAGAATATAAGAAACGCACAGTGTAGTACATAGTATATGAGTGAGTTGCACTGAAAAACTTAGAATATAAGAAACGCACAGTGTAGTACATAGTATATGAGTGAGTTGCACTGAAAACTTAGAATATAAGAAACGCACAGTGTAGTACATAGTATATGAGTGAGTTGCACTGAAAAACTTAGAATATAAGAAACGCACAGTGTAGTACATAGTATATGAGTGAGTTGCACTGAAAAACTTAGAATATAAGAAACGCACAGTGTAGTACATAGTATATGAGTGAGTTGCACTCAAAAACTTAGAATATAAGAAACGCACAGTGTAGTACATAGTATATGAGTGAGTTGCAATGAAAAACTTAGAATATAAGAAACGCACAGTGTAGTACATAGTATATGAGTGAGTTGCACTCAAAAACTTAGAATATAAGAAACGCACAGTGTAGTACATAGTATATGAGTGAGTTGCACTGAAAAACTTAGAATATAAGAAACGCACAGTGTAGTACATAGTATATGAGTGAGTTGCACTGAAAAACTTAGAATATAAGAAACGCACAGTGTAGTACATAGTATATGAGTGAGTTGCACTCAAAAACTTAGAATTTACTGAAAAACCCGCATTACACGAAATGCACAGTGTAGTACATAGTATATGAGTGAGTTGCACTGAAAAACTTAGAATATAAGAAACGCACAGTGTAGTACATAGTATATGAGTGAGTTGCACTGAAAAACTTAGAATATAAGAAACGCACAGTGTAGTACATAGTATATTAGTGAGTTGCACTGAAAAACTTAGAATATAAGAAACGCACAGTGTAGTACATAGTATATGAGTGAGTTGCACTGAAAAACTTAGAATATAAGAAACGCTTGTGTAGTACATAGTATATGAGTGAGTTGCACTGAAAAACTTAGAATATAAGAAACGCACAGTGTAGTACATAGTATATGAGTGAGTTGCACTGAAAAACTTAGAATATAAGAAACGCACAGTGTAGTACATAGTATATGAGTGAGTTGCACTGAAAAACTTAGAATATAAGAAACGCACAGTGTAGTACATAGTATATGAGTGAGTTGCACTGAAAAACTTAGAATATAAGAAACGCACAGTGTAGTACATAGTATATGAGTGAGTTGCACTGAAAAACTTAGAATATAAGAAACGCACAGTGTAGTACATAGTATATGAGTGAGTTGCACTGAAAAACTTAGAATATAAGAAACGCACAGTGCAGTACATAGTATATGAGTGAGTTGCACTGAAAAACTTAGAATATAAGAAACGCACAGTGTAGTACATAGTATATGAGTGAGTTGCACTGAAAAATTAGAATATAAGAAACGCACAGTGTAGTACATAGTATATGAGTGAGTTGCACTGAAAAACTTAGAATATAAGAAACGCACAGTGTAGTACATAGTATATGAGTGAGTTGCACTCAAAAACTTAGAATATAAGAAACGCACAGTGTAGTACATAGTATATGAGTGAGTTGCACTCAAAAACTTAGAATATAAGAAACGCACAGTGTAGTACATAGTATATGAGTGAGTTGCACTCAAAAACTTAGAATATAAGAAACGCACAGTGTAGTACATAGTATATGAGTGAGTTGCACTGAAAAACTTAGAATATAAGAAACGCACAGTGTAGTACATAGTATATGAGTGAGTTGCACTGAAAAACTTAGAATATAAGAAACGCACAGTGTAGTACATAGTATATGAGTGAGTTGCACTGAAAAACTTAGAATATAAGAAACGCACAGTGTAGTACATAGTATATGAGTGAGTTGCACTGAAAAACTTAGAATATAAGAAACGCACAGTGTAGTACATAGTATATGAGTGAGTTGCACTGAAAAACTTAGAATATAAGAAACGCACAGTGTAGTACATAGTATATGAGTGAGTTGCACTGAAAAACTTAGAATATAAGAAACGCACAGTGTAGTACATAGTATATGAGTGAGTTGCACTGAAAAACTTAGAATATAAGAAACGCACAGTGTAGTACATAGTATATGAGTGAGTTGCACTGAAAAACTTAGAATATAAGAAACGCACAGTGTAGTACATAGTATATGAGTGAGTTGCACTGAAAAACTTAGAATATAAGAAACGCACAGTGTAGTACATAGTATATGAGTGAGTTGCACTGAAAAACTTAGAATATAAGAAACGCACAGTGTAGTACATAGTATATGAGTGAGTTGCACTGAAAAACTTAGAATATAAGAAACGCACAGTGTAGTACATAGTATATGAGTGAGTTGCACTGAAAAACTTAGAATTTACTGAAAAACCCGCATTACACGAAATGCACAGTGTAGTACATAGTATATGAGTGAGTTGCACTGAAAAACTTAGAATATAAGAAACGCACAGTGTAGTACATAATATATGAGTGAGTTGCACTGAAAAACTTAGAATATAAGAAACGCACAGTGTAGTACATAGTATATGAGTGAGTTGCACTCAAAAACTTAGAATATAAGAAACGCACCGTGTAGTACATAGTATATGAGTGAGTTGCACTCAAAAACTTAGAATATAAGAAACGCACAGTGTAGTACATAGTATATGAGTGAGTTGCACTGAAAAACTTAGAATATAAGAAACGCACAGTGTAGTACATAGTATATGAGTGAGTTGCACTTAAAAACTTAGAATATAAGAAACGCACAGTGTAGTACATAGTATATGAGTGAGTTGCACTTAAAAACTTAGAATATAAGAAACGCACAGTGTAGTACATAGTATATGAGTGAGTTGCACTCAAAAACTTAGAATATAAGAAACGCACAGTGTAGTACATAGTATATGAGTGAGTTGCACTGAAAAACTTAGAATATAAGAAACGCACAGTGTAGTACATAGTATATGAGTGAGTTGCACTGAAAAACTTAGAATATAAGAAACGCACAGTGTAGTACATAGTATATGAGTGAGTTGCACTGAAAAACTTAGAATTTACTGAAAAACCCGCATTACACGAAATGCACAGTGTAGTACATAGTATATGAGTGAGTTTCACTGAAAAACTCTAGAATATAAGAAACGCACAGTGTAGTACATAGTATATGAGTGAGTTGCACTGAAAAACTTAGAATATAAGAAACACACAGTGTAGTATATAGTATATGAGTGAGTTGCACTGAAAAACTTAGAATATAAGAAAGGCACAGTGTAGTACATAGTATATGAGTGAGTTGCACTGAAAAACTTAGAATATAAGAAACGCACAGTGTAGTACATAGTATATGAGTTAGTTGCACTGAAAAACTTAGAATATAAGAAACGCACAGTGTAGTACATAGTATATGAGTGAGTTGCACTGAAAAACTTAGAATATAAGAAACGCACAGTGTAGTACATAGTATATGAGTGAGTTGCACTGAAAAACTTAGAATATAAGAAACGCACAGTGTAGTACATAGTATATGAGTGAGTTGCACTAAAAAACTTAGAATATAAGACACGCACAGTGTAGTACATAGTATATGAGTGAGTTGCACTGAAAAACTTAGAATATAAGAAACGCACAGTGTAGTACATAGTATATGAGTGAGTTGCACTGAAAAACGTAGAATATAAGAAACGCACAGTGTAGTACATAGTATATGAGTGAGTTGCACTGAAAAACTTAGAATATAAGAAACGCACAGTGTAGTACATAGTATATGAGTGAGTTGCACTGAAAAACTTAGAATTTACTGAAAAACCCGCATTACACGAAATGCACAGTGTAGTACATAGTATATGAGTGAGTTGCACTGAAAAACTTAGAATATAAGAAACGCACAGTGTAGTACATAATATATGAGTGAGTTGCACTGAAAAACTTAGAATATAAGAAACGCACAGTGTAGTACATAGTATATGAGTGAGTTGCACTGAAAAACTTAGAATATAAGAAACGCACAGTGTAGTACATAGTATATGAGTGAGTTGCACTCAAAAACTTAGAATATAAGAAACGCACAGTGTAGTACATAGTATATGAGTGAGTTGCACTGAAAAACTTAGAATATAAGAAACGCACAGTGTAGTACATAGTATATGAGTGAGTTGCACTTAAAAACTTAGAATATAAGAAACGCACAGTGTAGTACATAGTATATGAGTGAGTTGCACTCAAAAACTTAGAATATAAGAAACGCACAGTGTAGTACATAGTATATGAGTGAGTTGCACTGAAAAACTTAGAATATAAGAAACGCACAGTGTAGTACATAGTATATGAGTGAGTTGCACTGAAAAACTTAGAATATAAGAAACGCACAGTGTAGTACATAGTATATGAGTGAGTTGCACTGAAAAACTTAGAATATAAGAAACGCACAGTGTAGTACATAGTATATGAGTGAGTTGCACTGAAAAACTTAGAATTTACTGAAAAACCCGCATTACACGAAATGCACAGTGTAGTACATAGTATATGAGTGAGTTTCACTGAAAAACTCTAGAATATAAGAAACGCACAGTGTAGTACATAGTATATGAGTGAGTTGCACTGAAAAACTTAGAATATAAGAAACACACAGTGTAGTATATAGTATATGAGTGAGTTGCACTGAAAAACTTAGAATATAAGAAAGGCACAGTGTAGTACATAGTATATGAGTGAGTTGCACTGAAAAACTTAGAATATAAGAAACGCACAGTGTAGTACATAGTATATGAGTTAGTTGCACTGAAAAACTTAGAATATAAGAAACGCACAGTGTAGTACATAGTATATGAGTGAGTTGCACTGAAAAACTTAGAATATAAGAAACGCACAGTGTAGTACATAGTATATGAGTGAGTTGCACTGAAAAACTTAGAATATAAGAAACGCACAGTGTAGTACATAGTATATGAGTGAGTTGCACTGAAAAACTTAGAATATAAGACACGCACAGTGTAGTACATAGTATATGATTGAGTTGCACTGAAAAACTTAGAATTTACTGAAAAACCCGCATTACACGAAATGCACAGTGTAGTACATAGTATATGAGTGAGTTGCACTGAAAAACTTAGAATATAAGAAACGCACAGTGTAGTACATAGTATATGAGTGAGTTGCACTGAAAAACTTAGAATATAAGAAACGCACAGTGTAGTACATAGTATATGAGTGAGTTGCACTGAAAAACTTAGAATATAAGAAACGCACAGTGTAGTACATAGTATATGAGTGAGTTGCACTGAAAAACTTAGAATATAAGAAACGCACAGTGTAGTACATAGTATATGAGTGAGTTGCACTGAAAAACTTAGAATATAAGAAACGCACAGTGTAGTACATAGTATATGAGTGAGTTGCACTGAAAAACTTAGAATATAGAAACGCACAGTGTAGTACATAGTATATGAGTGAGTTGCACTCAAAAACTTAGAATATAAGAAACGCACAGTGTAGTACATAGTATATGAGTGAGTTGCACTCAAAAACTTAGAATATAAGAAACGCACAGTGTAGTACATAGTATATGAGTGAGTTGCACTGAAAAACTTAGAATATAAGAAACGCACAGTGTAGTACATAGTATATGAGTGAGTTGCACTGAAAAACTTAGAATATAAGAAACGCACAGTGTAGTACATAGTATATGAGTGAGTTGCACTGAAAAACTTAGAATATAAGAAACGCACAGTGTAGTACATAGTATATGAGTGAGTTGCACTGAAAAACTTAGAATATAAGAAACGCACAGTGTAGTACATAGTATATGAGTGAGTTGCACTGAAAAACTTAGAATATAAGAAACGCACAGTGTAGTACATAGTATATGAGTGAGTTGCACTGAAAAACTTAGAATATAAGAAACGCACAGTGTAGTACATAGTATATGAGTGAGTTGCACTGAAAAACTTAGAATATAAGAAACGCACAGTGTAGTACATAGTATATGAGTGAGTTGCACTCAAAAACTTAGAATATAAGAAACGCACAGTGTAGTACATAGTATATGAGTGAGTTGCACTGAAAAACTCTAGAATATAAGAAACGCACAGTGTAGTACATAGTATATGAGTGAGTTGCACTGAAAAACTTAGAATATAAGAAACGCACAGTGTAGTACATAGTATATGAGTGAGTTGCACTGAAAAACTTAGAATATAAGAAACGCACAGTGTAGTACATAGTATATGAGTGAGTTGCACTGAAAAACTTAGAATATAAGAAACGCACAGTGTAGTACATAGTATATGAGTGAGTTGCACTGAAAAACTTAGAATATAAGAAACGCACAGTGTAGTACATAGTATATGAGTGAGTTGCACTGAGAAACTTAGAATATAAGAAACGCACAGTGTAGTACATAGTATATGAGTGAGTTGCACTGAAAAACTTAGAATATAAGAAACGCACAGTGTAGTACATAGTATATGAGTGAGTTGCACTGAAAAACTTAGAATATAAGAAACGCACAGTGTAGTACATAGTATATGAGTGAGTTGCACTGAAAAACTTAGAATATAAGAAACGCACAGTGTAGTACATAGTATATGAGTGAGTTGCACTGAAAAACTTAGAATATAAGAAACGCACAGTGTAGTACATAGTATATGAGTGAGTTGCACTGAAAAACTTAGAATATAAGAAACGCACAGTGTAGTACATAGTATATGAGTGAGTTGCACTGAAAAACTTAGAATATAAGAAACGCACAGTGTAGTACATAGTATATGAGTGAGTTGCACTGAAAAACTTAGAATATAAGAAACGCACAGTGTAGTACATAGTATATGAGTGAGTTGCACTGAAAAACTTAGAATATAAGAAACGCACAGTGTAGTACATAGTATATGAGTGAGTTGCACTGAAAAACTTAGAATATAAGAAACGCACAGTGTAGTACATAGTATATGAGTGAGTTGCACTGAAAAACTTAGAATATAAGAAACGCACAGTGTAGTACATAGTATATGAGTGAGTTGCACTGAAAAACATAGAATATAAGAAACGCACAGTGTAGTACATAGTATATGAGTGAGTTGCACTGAAAAACTTAGAATATAAGAAACGCACAGTGTAGTACAAAGTATATGAGTGAGTTGCACTGAAAAACTTAGAATATAAGAAACGCACAGTGTAGTACATAGTATATGAGTGAGTTGCACTCAAAAACTTAGAATATAAGAAACGCACAGTGTAGTACATAGTATATGAGTGAGTTGCACTGAAAAACTTAGAATATAAGAAACGCACAGTGTAGTACATAGTATATGAGTGAGTTGCACTGAAAAACTTAGAATATAAGAAACGCACAGTGTAGTACATAGTATATGAGTGAGTTGCACTGAAAAACTTAGAATTTACTGAAAAACCCGCATTACACGAAATGCACAGTGTAGTACATAGTATATGAGTGAGTTGCACTGAAAAACTTAGAATATAAGAAACGCACAGTGTAGTACATAGTATATGAGTGAGTTGCACTGAAAAACTTAGAATATAAGAAACGCACAGTGTAGTACATAGTATATGAGTGAGTTGCACTGAAAAACTTAGAATATAAGAAACGCACAGTGTAGTACATAGTATATGAGTGAGTTGCACTGAAAAACTTAGAATATAAGAAACGCACAGTGTAGTACATAGTATATGAGTGAGTTGCACTGAAAAACTTAGAATATAAGAAACGCACAGTGTAGTACATAGTATATGAGTGAGTTGCACTCAAAAACTTAGAATATAAGAAACGCACAGTGTAGTACATAGTATATGAGTGAGTTGCACTGAAAAACTTAGAATATAAGAAACGCACAGTGTAGTACATAGTATATGAGTGAGTTGCACTGAAAAACTTAGAATATAAGAAACGCACAGTGTAGTACATAGTATATGAGTGAGTTGCACTGAAAAACTTAGAATATAAGAAACGCACAGTGTAGTACATAGTATATGAGTGAGTTGCACTGAAAAACTTAGAATATAAGAAACGCACAGTGTAGTACATAGTATATGAGTGAGTTGCACTGAAAAACTTAGAATATAAGAAACGCACAGTGTAGTACATAGTATATGAGTGAGTTGCACTGAAAAACTTAGAATATAAGAAACGCACAGTGTAGTACATAGTATATGAGTGAGTTGCACTGAAAAACTTAGAATATAAGAAACGCACAGTGTAGTACATAGTATATGAGTGAGTTGCACTGAAAAACTTAGAATATAAGAAACGCACAGTGTAGTACATAGTATATGAGTGAGTTGCACTGAAAAACTTAGAATATTAGAAACGCACAGTGTAGTACATAGTATATGAGTGAGTTGCACTGAAAAACTTAGAATATAAGAAACGCACAGTGTAGTACATAGTATATGAGTGAGTTGCACTCAAAAACTTAGAATATAAGAAACGCACAGTGTAGTACATAGTATATGAGTGAGTTGCACTGAAAAACTTAGAATATAAGAAACGCACAGTGTAGTACATAGTATATGAGTGAGTTGCACTCAAAAACTTAGAATATAAGAAACGCACAGTGTAGTACATAGTATATGAGTGAGTTGCACTGAAAAACTTAGAATATAAGAAACGCACAGTGTAGTACATAGTATATGAGTGAGTTGCACTCAAAAACTTAGAATATAAGAAACGCACAGTGTAGTACATAGTATATGAGAGAGTTGCACTGAAAAACTTAGAATATAAGAAACGCACAGTGTAGTACATAGTATATGAGTGAGTTGCACTGAAAAACTTAGAATATAAGAAACGCACAGTGTAGTACATAGTATATGAGTGAGTTGCACTGAAAACTTAGAATATAAGAAACGCACAGTGTAGTACATAGTATATGAGTGAGTTGCACTGAAAAACTTAGAATATAAGAAACGCACAGTGTAGTACATAGTATATGAGTGAGTTGCACTGAAAAACTTAGAATATAAGAAACGCACAGTGTAGTACATAGTATATGAGTGAGTTGCACTCAAAAACTTAGAATATAAGAAACGCACAGTGTAGTACATAGTATATGAGTGAGTTGCACTGAAAAACTTAGAATATAAGAAACGCACAGTGTAGTACATAGTA
>NW_028228259.1:0-23344 GCF_978045245.1 Mus caroli | reverse complement strand
CTGAAAAACGAGGAAAACTCAAAACTCACGCTGTAGGACACAGAATATGTCGAGAAACCCTGAAAAATTAGAAAATTAAAAATTCACACTGAAGGACCCAGAACATGGCAAAAAACCCTGAAAAACGAGGAAAATTCAAAACTCACTATGTAGGACCCAGAATATGGCAAGAAAAGCTGAAAAAGGAGGAAAACTCAAAACTCACACTGTAGAACCCAGAATATGGCGAGAAAACCTGAAAAAGGTGGAAAATGAGAATAATCACACTGTAGGACCTGGATTTGGAAAAAAAATTGGAAAACGTCGAAAATGAGAAAATCACACTGTAGGACCCAGAATATGCTGAGAAACCCTGAAAAACGTGGAAAATTAAAAATACACGCTGTAGGACCCAGAATTACGCAAAAACTTGAAAAACGTAGAAAATGAGAAAATCACACGGCAGGACCCAGAATATGCAGAGAAACCCTGAAAAACGTGAAAATTAAAAATTCACACTGTCAGACACAGAATATGGCGAGAAATACTGAAAAACGTGGAAAATTAAACATACACGCTGTAGGACCCAGAATATGGCTAGAAACCCTGAAAAAAGTAGAAAATTACAAACTCACACTGAAGGACCCCTAATATGGCGAGAAATCCTGAAAAAGTTGGAAAATGAGAAAATCACTCTGTAGGACCCAGAATTGGGAAAAAACCTGAAAAATGTCATAAATGAGAAAAATCACACTGTAGGACCCAGAATATGACGAAAAACCCTGAAAAACTTGGAAAATTAAAAATACACGCTGTAGGAAAAAGAATATCGAGAAACCCTGAATAACGTGAAAATTAACAATTCACACTGTCGGACAAAGAATATGGCGAGAAACCATGAAAAAAGTGGAAAATTAAAAATTCACACTGTATTACGCAAAATATGGAAAGAAATACTGAAAAACGTGAAAATTAAAAATTCACACTGAAGGACCTGGAATATGGCAAGAAAACCTGAAAAACGTGAAAATGAGAAAATCACACTGTAGGTCCCAGAATATGACGAAAAAACCTGAAAAAAGTAGAAAATTAAAAATTCACACTGAAGGACCCAGAATATGTAGAGATAACCTGAAAAACGAGGAAAATTAAAAACTCACACTGAGGGACCCAGAATATGGCGAGAAATACTGAAAAATTAGAAAAGTAAAAAATCACACGGAAGGACCCCAAATATGGCGAGAAAACCTGAAAAAGTTGAAAAATGAGAAAATCACACTGAAGGACCCAGAATTACGAAAAAACTTGAAAAACGTGGAAAATGAGAAAATCACACTGCTGGACCCAGAATATGCCAATAAACCCTGAAAAACGTGAAAATTAAAAATTCGCACTATCGGACACAGAATATGGGAAGAATCATGAAAAAAGTGGAAAATTAAAAATTCACACTGAAGGACCCCTCATATGGCAAGAAAACCTGAAAAACAAGGAAAATTCAAAACTCACACTATAGGACCGAGAATATGGCGAGAAATCCTGAAAAAGATGGAAATGAGAATAATCACACTACAGAACCCAGATTTGGAAAAAAAAAAAAAATTGAAAAACGTCGAAAATGAGAAAATCACACTGTAGGACCCAGAATATGCCGAGAAACCCTGAAAACGTGGAAAATTAAAAATATACGCTGTTGGACCCAGAATATGTCGAGAAACACTGAAAAATTAGAAAAGTAAAAAATCACACGGAAGGACCCCAAATATGGCGAGAAAACCTGAAAAGTTGAAAAATGAGAAAATCACACTGTAGGCCCCAGAATTATGAAAAAACTTGAAAAACGTGGAAAATGAGAAAATCACACTGCAGGACCCAAAATATGACGAAAAAAACTTGAAAAACGTGGAAAATTAAAAATACACGCTCTAGGACACAGAATATGTTGAGAAACCCTGAAAAATTAGAAAATTAAAAACTCACACTGAAGAACCCCAAATATAACGAGAGAACCTGAAAAATGTGGAAAATTAAAAATTCACACTGAAGGACCCAGAATTGTGAAAGAACTTGAAAAACATCGAAAATGAGAAAATCACACTGTAGGACCCAGAATATGCCTAGAAACCCTGAAAACATGGAAAATTAAAAATACACGCTGTAGGACCCACAATATGGCAAGAAACCCTGAAAAAAATAGAAAAGTACAAACTCACACTGAAGGACCCCAAATATGGCTAGAAAACCTGAAAATGTGAAAAATGAGAAAATCACACTGCAGAACCCAGAATATGCCGAGAAACCCTGAAAAACGTGAAAATTAAAAATCCACACTGTTGGACACAGAATATGGCGAGAAATACTGAAAAACGTGGAAAATTTAAAATTCACACTGAAGGTCCTGGAATATGTCAAGAAAAGCTAAAAAACGTTGATAAGAGAAAAATCACACTGTAGGACCCAGAATATGACAGAAAAACCTGAAAAACGTGGAAAATTAAAAATTAACTCTAAAGTGCCCGGCATATGGCGAGAAAACCTGAAAAACGAGGAAAACTCAAAACTCACGCTGTAGGACACAGAATATGTCGAGAAACCCTGAAAAATTAGAAAATTAAAAACTCACACTGAAGAACCCCAAATATGGCGAGAGAACCTGAAAAATGTAGAAAATTAAAAATTCACACTGAAGGACCCAGAACATGGCAAAAAACCCTGAAAAACGAGGAAAATTCAAAACTCACTATGTAGGACCCAGAATATGGCAAGAAAAGCTGAAAAAGGAGGAAAACTCAAAACTCACACTGTAGAACCCAGAATATGGCGAGAAAACCTGAAAAAGGTGGAAAATGAGAATAATCACACTGTAGGACCTGGATTTGGAAAAAAAATTGGAAAACGTCGAAAATGAGAAAATCACACTGTAGGACCCAGAATATGCTGAGAAACCCTGAAAAACGTGGAAAATTAAAAATACACGCTGTAGGACCCAGAATTACGCAAAAACTTGAAAAACGTAGAAAATGAGAAAATCACACGGCAGGACCCAGAATATGCAGAGAAACCCTGAAAAACGTGAAAATTAAAAATTCACACTGTCAGACACAGAATATGGCGAGAAATACTGAAAAACGTGGAAAATTAAAAATACACGCTGTAGGACCCAGAATATGGCTAGAAACCCTGAAAAAAGTAGAAAATTACAAACTCACACTGAAGGACCCCTAATATGGCGAGAAATCCTGAAAAAGGTGGAAAATGAGAAAATCACTCTGTAGGACCCAGAATTGGGAAAAAACCTGAAAAATGTCATAAATGAGAAAAATCACACTGTAGGACCCAGAATATGACGAAAAACCCTGAAAAACTTGGAAAATTAAAAATACACGCTGTAGGAAAAAGAATATCGAGAAACCCTGAATAACGTGAAAATTAACAATTCACACTGTCGGACAAAGAATATGGCGAGAAACCATGAAAAAAGTGGAAAATTAAAAATTCACACTGTATTACGCAAAATATGGAAAGAAATACTGAAAAACGTGAAAATTAAAAATTCACACTGAAGGACCTGGAATATGGCAAGAAAACCTGAAAAACGAGGAAATGAGAAAATCACACTGTAGGTCCCAGAATATGACGAAAAAACCTGAAAAAAGTAGAAAATTAAAAATTCACACTGAAGGACCCAGAATATGTAGAGATAACCTGAAAAACGAGGAAAATTAAAAACTCACACTGAGGGACCCAGAATATGGCGAGAAAACCTGAAAAAAGTAGAAAATTAAAAATTCACACTGAAGGACCCCGAATATGGCCAGAAAAACTGAAAAAGGTGGAAAATGACAATAATCACACTGTAGGACCCAGAATTGCGAAAAAACTTGCAAAGCGTCGAAAATGAGAAAATCACACTGTAGGACCCATAATGGGCCGAGAAACCCTGAAAACGTGGTAAATTAAAAATACACGGTGTAGGACCCTGAATATGGCGAGAAACCCTGAAAAAAGTAGAAAATTAAAAACTCACAGTGAAATACCCCAAGAATTGCGAAAAAACTTGAAAATCGTGGAAAATGAGAAAATCACACTGCTGGACCCAGAATATGCCGATAAACCCTGAAAAACGTGAAAATTAAAAATTCACACTGTCGGACACAGAATAAGGCAAGAATCATGAAAAAAGTGGAAAATTAAAAATTCACACTGTATTACCCAGTATATGGCGAGAAATATTGAAAACGTGGAAAATTAAAAAATCACACTGAAGGACCCCTCATATGGCGAGAAAACCTGAAAAACAAGGAAAATTCAAAACTCACACTATAGGACCCAGAATATGGCGAGAAATCCTGAAAAAGATGGAAAATGAGAATAATCACACTACAGAACCCAGATTTGGAAAAAAAAATTGAAAAACGTCGAAAATGAGAAAATCACACTGTAGGACCCAGAATATGCCGAGAAACCCTGAAAACGTGGAAAATTAAAAATATACGCTGTAGGACCCAGAATATGTCGAGAAACACTGAAAAATTAGAAAAGTAAAAAATCACACGGAAGGACCCCAAATATGGCGAGAAAACCTGAAAAAGTTGAAAAATGAGAAAATCACACTGAAGGACCCAGAATATGGCTAGAAAACCAGAAAAATGTGGAAAATTAAAAATACACGCTGTAGAACCCAGAATATGGAGTGAAACACTGAAAAATTAGAAAAGTAAAAAATCACATGGAAGGACCCCAAATATGGCGAGAAAACCTGAAAAGTTGAAAAATGAGAAAATCACACTGTAGGCCCCAGAATTATGAAAAAACTAGAAAAACGTGGAAAATGAGACAATCACACTGCAGGACCCAGAATATGACGAAAAAACTTGAAAAACGTGGAAAATTAATAATACAAGCTCTAGGACACAGAATATGTTGAGAAATCCTGAAAATTTAGAAAATTATAAACTTACACTGAAGGACCCCAAATATGGAGAGAGAACCTGAAAAAAGTAGAAAATTTAAAATTCACACTGAAGGACCCAGAATTGCGAAGGAACTTGAAAAACATCGAAAATGAGAAAATCACACTGTAGGACCCAGAATATGCCTAGAAACCCTGAAAACATGGAAAATTAAAAATACACGCTCTATGACTCAGAATATGGCGAGAAACCCTGAAAAATGTAGAAAATTACAAACTCACACTGAAGGACCCAAAATATGGCTAGAAAACCTGAAAAATGTGGAAAATTAAAAATATACGCTGTAGGACCCAGAATATGGAGTGAAACCCTGAAAAATTAGAAAAGTAAAAAATCATACTGAAGGACCCCAAATATGGCGAGAAAACCTGAAATAGGTGGAAAATGAGAAAAACACAGGGCAGGACCCAGAATATGCAGAGAAACCCTGAAAAACGTGAAAATTAAAAATTCACACTGTCGGACACAGAATATGTCGAGAAATACTGAAAAACGTGGAAAATTAAAAATACACGCTGTAGGACCCAGAATATGGCTAGAAACCCTAAAAAAAGTAGAAAATGACAAACTAACACTGAAGACCCCTAATATGGCGAGAAATCCTGAAAAAGGTGGAAAATGAGAAAATCACTCTGTAGGACCCAGAATTGGGAAAAAACCTGAAAAATGTCATAAATGAGAAAAATCACACTGTAGGACCCAGAAAAACCCTGAAAAACCCTGAAAACGTGGAAAATTAAAAATATACGCTGTAGGACCCAGAATATGTCGAGAAACACTGAAAAATTAGAAAAGTAAAAAATCACACGGAAGGACCCCAAATATGGCGAGAAAACCTGAAAAAGTTGAAAAATGAGAAAATCACACTGAAGGACCCAGAATTACGAAAAAACTTGAAAAACGTGGAAAATGAGAAAATCACACTGCAGGACCCAGAATATGCCAATAAACCCTGAAAAACGTGAAAATTAAAAATTCGCACTATCGGACACAGAATATGGGAAGAATCATGAAAAAAGTGGAAAATTAAAAATTCACACTGAAGGACCCCTCATATGGCAAGAAAACCTGAAAAACAAGGAAAATTCAAAACTCACACTATAGGACCGAGAATATGGCGAGAAATCCTGAAAAAGATGGAAATGAGAATAATCACACTACAGAACCCAGATTTGGAAAAAAAAAAAAATTGAAAAACGTCGAAAATGAGAAAATCACACTGTAGGACCCAGAATATGCCGAGAAACCCTGAAAACGTGGAAAATTAAAAATATACGCTGTTGGACCCAGAATATGTCGAGAAACACTGAAAAATTAGAAAAGTAAAAAATCACACGGAAGGACCCCAAATATGGCGAGAAAACCTGAAAAGTTGAAAAATGAGAAAATCACACTGTAGGCCCCAGAATTATGAAAAAACTTGAAAAACGTGGAAAATGAGAAAATCACACTGCAGGACCCAAAATATGACGAAAAAAACTTGAAAAACGTGGAAAATTAAAAATACACGCTCTAGGACACAGAATATTTTGAGAAATCCTGAAAAATTAGAAAATTATACACTTACACTGAAGGACCCCAAATATGGAGAGAGCACCTGAAAAAAGTAGAAAATTAAAAATTCACACTGAAGGACCCAGAATTGTGAAATGTGGCCTCCCTTCCCCCAGCCTGGAACCTGCCTGCTCTAGGGTGGAGCTACCGGCTCATTCGTCCTGCCACGCCCACTGCTGGAACCTGACCTTGCTGCCTGAAGGCACACACGTGTTTGTCCTGCTACTGGACCCTGAGTTACTTGGCGGGAAATTGGGTTCCCTTCCCCTTCCTTTATAAACTGAGTGTCTGGAAATATTAAATTGAGTCTTGATCAGAGTTTTGTCTTGACTCCATTGTTTCTTCCGCCCCGTCTAGATTCCTCTCTTTGCAGGGAACTGCCATTCTCAGTTGAACCGTTCGTGTTGTGGACCGCAGGCGGGCCGCAACAGTTGGCGCCAGAACTGGGACCTGAAGAATGGCAGAGAGATGCTAAGAGAAACGATTGCTGTGTGGAGCTCCACAAGAAAGGAAAGAATCTTCGTATCGGAGGAGGAGCATCGGAGCAACGGACAGGTACACATGCTAGCGCTAGCCTAAAAAATTTCAGTTTTGAAAGTGTTGCGGGGATGCAGTAGGATACGAAGCAAGTTTGAAGCAGTGCTGACCCAACACTGGTTCTACTTGGGGTCAGCAGTTCGTAAATCGGAACTAGATACGGAGACAGGCGGTGTGCCACAGTTTTTTTTAGAAAACTGCTTAGGTGGAAGAAAGAAGGGTTCTAAAACATGGATCAGGCAATTGTTTTTAGTTTTCAGGAGTTGCTTAAGGAAAAAGGAGTAAGGCTTGAAGTACAATTAGTAAGAAATTTTTTAGATAAGATAGATAGCTGTTGTCCATGGTTCAAAGAAGAAGAAACGATAGATTGTGGAACCTGGGAAAAAGTTGGTGAGGCCCTGAATATCGCTCAGACAGATAATTTTACCCTAGGTCTCTGGGCGCTTGTAAATGATGCTATAAAAAATGCAACTTCCCCAGGGCTAAATTGCCCTCAGGCGGAGCTTGTGGTATCTCAGGAGGAGTGCCTATCAGAGAAGGCCTCCTCAGGAAAAGATCTTCTTAACTCAAAAATTGATAATTGTGGAAACTCTGATGATGGACTGAATTTTAACAAAAATCACTCAGATAGAGGAATGGCCCATTACCCTAATGAGAATTGGTCCTCTTGCGAATCTCCCGCTCCACCCACAGTCACCACTTCGGGAGGTGCTACGCATAGGGACACACGGCTAATTGAGTTAGAATTTGAAATTAAGCTTCAGAGGCTGACTAATGAGCTTCGGGAACTAAAAAAGATCTCAGAAGCGGAGAAGAGTAACTCTTCTGTACTTCACCAGGTGCCGCTAGAAAGAGTTGTTAGTCAGACTCGTGGGAAAGGACAGAATTCGTCTAATACGCTGGCCTTTCCTGTGGTCGAGGCAGTTGATCAGCAAGATGCTAGGACCAGACATTACCAGATCTTGGATTTCAAGTTGTTAAAAGAGTTAAAGGCAGCTGTTGTGCAATATGGTCCTTCAGCCCCATTCACTCAAGCATTACTGGACACAGTGGCGGAGTCAAACTTAACCCCCTCAGATTGGAAGACTCTGTCCAAGGCTACCCTGTCAGGAGGAGATTTCTTGCTTTGGGATTCTGAATGGCGAGACGCCAGTAAGAAAACTGCTGCTTCTAATGCTCACGCTGGTAACCCAGACTGGGATACCATCATGCTTTTAGGAGAGGGTCCATATGAGGGACAGACAAATCAGATTGATTTTCCTGTTGCAGTGTACGTGCAAGTTGCGACAGCCGCACGCCGTGCTTGGGGAAAGTTGCCAGTTAAAGGAGATGCTAGTGGAAGTTTAGCTAGCATTCGGCAGGGTTCTGATGAACCATATCAGGACTTTTGTGGACAGGCTGTTGATTTCCGCTAGTAGAATCCTTGGAAGTCCAGACACAGGTAGTCCCTTTGTTATGCAGCTGGCTTATGAGAATGCTAACGCAGCTTGCCGAGCTGCAATTCAACCGCATAAGGGACAGACAGATTTGGCGGGATATGTCCGTCTTTGCGCAGACATCGGGCCTTCCTGCGAGTTCTCGCAGGGAACCCACGCGCAAGCAATGTTCTCGAGGAAACGAGAAAATAATGCATGCTTTAATTGTGGAAGTTTGGATCATTTTAGAAGTAATTGTCCTAAGAACAAGGGCGCCAAGGGTAGACAAACAGGCCGTACCCCAGGAATTTGTCCCAAGTGTGGGAAGGGCCGCCACTGGGCAAAAGATTGTAAGCATAAACCAAGGGTTTTGAGCCGCCCGGTGCCGGGAAACGAGGAAAGGGGTCAGCCCCAGGCCCCGAGTTACTCAAAGAGGACAGCTTATGGGGCCATAAATCTGCTGCCCAGCCAACAAGATCAGTTCTTGAACTTGTCAGGTCAAACCCAGGAAATGCAAGACTGGACCTCTGTTCCACTGTCCACGCAGTATTAACTCCAGAAATGGGAGTCCAAACTCTGCCTACCGGAGTCTTTGGACCACTGCCCACAGAAACCTGTGGCTTTCTCTTGGGACGAAGCAGTTCTATTGTAGAAGGCCTGCAGATTTTTCCAGGTGTTATAAATAATGATTATGAGGGAGAACTTAAAATCATAGCCGCTTGCTCTCGTGGTGTTATAACTATACCTGCTAATCAAAAAATTGCTCAACTTACTTTGATCCCTTTACGCCAGTCACTGTATAGATTCCTTAAAAGTGAGGAAGGACAAAATAATTTTGACTCCTCGGGCGTAAATTGGGTGAAATCCATCACAAATCAGAGACCTAACCTTAAATTGACTCTTGATAGAAAAGGCTTTGAAGGATTAATAGATACCGGGGCCGATGTAACAATTATTAGAGGGCAGGACTGGCCCTCAAACTGGCCCTTGACTGCTTCCTTGACTCATCTTCAAGGAATTGGGTACGCCAGTAACCCAAAACGTAGTTCCAAATTGCTAACCTGGAGAGATGAGGAAGGGAAATCAGGAAAGATTCAGCCGTATGTTATGTCAAATTTGCCTGTGACCCTGTGGGGAAGAGATCTGTTGTCACAGATGGGTGTTGTTCTGTGCAGTTCTAAGGAGATGGTGACTGGACAGACATTCAGGCAGGGACACCTGCCTGCTCGTGAACTAGTAAAAAAAGGACAGGGAATTGAGACCTTTAAGGATCTTAAACCCCACTCTAACATGAGAGGTTTAAAGTATTTTCAATAGCGACCACTATCTTGCCTGCATCCCACGCGGAAAAAATTCAATGGCGTAATGATATTCCGGTGTGGGTAGATCAGTGGTCTTTACCCAAAGAGAAAATAGAGGCCGCTTCTTTGCTAGTGCAGGAGCAGTTAGAAGCAGGACATTTGGTAGAGTCTCACTCTCCCTGGAATACACCCATTTTCATTATCAGAAAGAAATCTGGAAAATGGAGACTGTTACAAGATTTAAGAAAAGTTAATGAGACCATGGTACTTATGGGAACCTTACAACCAGGGCTCCCCTCCCCAGTGGCCATTCCTAAGGGATATTATAAGATTGTTATAGATTTGAAAGATTGTTTCTTTACCATCCCTTTGCATCCAAAGGATTGTGAGAGGTTTGCTTTTAGTGTTCCTTCTGTAAATTTCAAGGAACCCATGAAAAGATATCAATGGACAGTCCTTCCACAGGGGATGGCTAATAGTCCCACATTATGTCAAAGGTTTGTGGCGAAGGCAATTCAGCCTGTTAGACAACAATGGCCAAATATTTACATCGTTCATTTCACAGACGATGTCTTGATGGCGGGAAAGGACCCCCAAGAATTGCTTTTGTGTTATAAAGGTTTACAAAAAGCCCTAGCTGATAAGGGATTGCAAATTGCTTCTGAAAAGGTACAAACTCAGGATCCTTATAATTATTTGGGTTTTAGACTCACTGATCAAGCTGTTTTTCCCCAAAAGATCGTTATTCGTAGAGATAACTTAAAGACCTTAAATGATTTTCAAAAATTGTTGGGTGATATTAATTGGCTTCGCCCCTATTTAAAGCTTACTACAGGGGAGTTAAAACCTTTATTTGATATTCTTAAAGGGAGTTCTGATCCCACTTCCCCTAGATCCCTAACCTCAGAAGGATTGCTGGCCTTACAACTAGTGGAAAAGTCTATTGAAGAGCAATTCGTTACCTATATAGATTACTCCCTGCCGTTGCACCTGTTAATTTTTAATACAACTCATGTGCCTACGGGACTGCTATGGCAAAAATTTCCTATAATGTGGATACATTCAAGGATTTCTCCCAAACGTAATATCTTGCCATATCACGAAGCAGTGGCTCAGATGATTATCACTGGAAGAAGGCAGGCATTGACTTATTTCGGAAAAGAGCCAGATATCATTGTTCAGCCTTACAGCGTAAGTCAAGACACTTGGCTGAAACAGCATAGTACAGATTGGTTGCTTGCACAAATAGGGTTTAGTGGAATTATAGACAACCACTACCCTCAAGATAGGTTAATAAAATTTTTAAATGTACATGATATAGTATTTCCTAAGATGACTTCTTTACAGCCTTTAAATAATGTTCTATTGATTTTTACTGATGGCTCCTCTAAAGGGCGAGCTGGATATCTTATTAATGATCAACAGGTTATTGTAGAGACTCCTGGTCTCTCGGCTCAGCTAGCCGAATTAACAGCAGTGCTAAAGGTCTTTCAGTCTGTACATGAGGCTTTTAATATTTTTACTGACAGTTTATATGTTGCTCAATCAGTACCCTTATTAGAAACCTGTGGCACGTTTAACTTCAATACGCCATCAGGATCCTTATTTTCAGAATTGCAAAACATCATTCTTGCCCGGAAAAATCCGTTTTATATTGGCCACATACGGTCTCACTCTGGTCTTCCTGGGCCTCTGGCCGAGGGTAATGATCGCATTGACAGGGCTCTAATAGGAGAAGCCTTAGTTTCAAATCCTGTGGCTCTGGCCCAACGTGATCATGAAAGGTTTCACCTCTCTAGCCACACCCTAAGGCTCCGCCATAAAATCACTAAGGAGCAAGCAAGAATGATTGTAAAACAATGTCCTAGATGTATTACATTATCCCCAGTGCCACATCTAGGAGTCAATCCTAGAGGCCTTATGCCTAATCATATTTGGCAAATGGATATAACCCATTATGCAGAATTTGGAAAACTAAAATATATACATGTTTGCATTGATACCTGTTCAGGATTTCTCTTTGCTTCCCTGCATACAGGGGAGGCTTCAAAAAACGTAATTGATCATTGCCTACAAGCCTTTAATACCATGGGGTTGCCTAAGCTTATTAAGACAGATAACGGGCCATCTTATTCTAGTAAAAACTTTATTACATTCTGTAAAGAATTCGGTATCAAACATAAAACTGGAATTCCTTACAACCCCATGGGACAAGGAATAGTTGAACGTGCTCATAGCACCTTAAAAAATTGGCTTTTTAAAACAAAAGAGGGGCATCTATATCCCCCAAGGTCACCAAAGGCTCACCTTGCCTTTACCTTATTTGTCCTAAACTTTTTGCAGACTGACATTAAAGGTCAGTCTGCAGCGGAACGCCACTGGCACCCAGTTACTTCTAATTCTTATGCATTGGTAAAATGGAAGGACCCCCTGACTAATAAATGGAAGGGTCCAGATCCAGTCCTAATTTGGGGAAGAGGCTCGGTTTGTGTTTTTTCACGAGATGAAGATGAAGCACGGTGGCTACCAGAGAGATTAATTCGTCAGGTAAACACAGATTCTGTCTCTCCTCGTAAGTATCACCTTGAGGACTAAAATTCCTCTTGAGCTGGGAGTGGAAGCTCTCAAAAAACACTGTTTCCTCTGAGCCAATTCCCCTACAAAAGGCCGGAGATAAACTTTAGCTTTACAATTTGCATCTAAATAAAGTACCTTGACTTCTCCAAACAGAAAATTTACATTACTACACTCTAATTGTTTAGTATTCTTCCTTCTCTCAAGCAGGTCAATCTACATTCTCCGGTTCTCCGCCCCTAAGAGCAAACAGGTGGTTCTGCTAATCTCCCTTCCAGGGACATCCCAGCATGTGGCTTTTCAGTCTAAGATAAGATTTAGATTTACCAGGAGAGCTAGGGAAGTAGAAATTTCATATATATTTACAAAGATTAGTTCTTATTTTGATAGATATAGGCTTAGTCCCTTAACTGGCCTCTGGCTTTTCACCCTTGCTGTTACTGCAAGGTGTCCTTAGTTCCTCAGGCTACTGGGAATAACAGGGATGAAGAGGAAAGACTTTCAGCTCCTAGTTTAACCAAAATTAATGGTGTTAATACTGACATAATTCTTGTCTAGGCCTTGCTAAATCTGAGGTTGACAAGTCTCACATAGAGGCCTCGCAATAACTCAGAATTGCGATACTGATTCATAATCATATGAATACGGTATGGGTACCGCTTGGCGCAGGAGATCACTGCGGAGGGAAGGTCCAGTTTGACCGTTTCTGAGTTCCCTGTGCGACACACCTGATTTGAAAGAGGTTGGTATCTGACTCCAGCTAAACACTAAAAATACTTACGGCTCTGCCTCCCCTCCCCAAAAGATACCAAGAGCCACAGATGTGAGTTGTTACGATACTCACGGGAGGAATCAGGTTAATGTCCACCCAAGTCAAGGTTAAAGGCCCACTCATCTACGGATGAGAAAATCTTTTGATCACCTCTGTTAAGCATTGCCTATTTAAACTTAATTAACAGGGGGGAGAGAGATTGGAGACCTTGCTGTTGTAAGAGCAAGCCCTTCACTGCCTCCCACCCAAAAAATAAAAAAGCCAATTGGCCTTGTACTAGGAGCCAGCCAGTCTTAATCGCTTCTCACTGTTTCCCCTGCCTGTCACCCAAAATTGTGGATAATTATCAGTTCAGTGTTATTCTAAAATTGTTTAGCTAAACTCAGCCAGGGTTCCAACGCCCTACTTAAAAGGCAAACAGGTAGCTACCTATTCAGCACTAATTAGCATTATAAAGTCAGAGCCTACAGCCTTAGCCAGATACAGTTTACCATTAGAATAGTTAAGAAATCCCACGGAAATAGGTTTTTTCTTTAGCCCTAGGAACTTAGGCAGAACTATTGAACATAGATAATTTTTCTGCCACAGGCCACCCCTTTTTTATTTTATTTTTGTTATCTAATGGGGGGAAATGTGGCCTCCCTTCCCCCAGCCTGGAACCTGCCTGCTCTAGGGTGGAGCTACCGGCTCATTCGTCCTGCCACGCCCACTGCTGGAACCTGACCTTGCTGCCTGAAGGCACACACGTGTTCGTCCTGCTACTGGACCCTGAGTTACTTGGCGGGAAATTGGGTTCCCTCCCCCTTCCTTTATAAACTGAGTGTCTGGAAATATTAAATTGAGTCTTGATCAGAGTTTTGTCTTGACTCCATTGTTTCTTCCGCCCCGTCTAGATTCCTCTCTTTGCAGGGAACTGCCATTCTCAGTTGAACCGTTCGTGTTGTGGACCGCAGGCGGGCCGCAACAGTGAAAGAACTTGAAAAACATCGAAAATGAGAAAATCACACTGTAGGACCCAGAATATGCCTAGAAACCCTGAAAACATGGAAAATTAAAAATACACGCTGTAGGACCCACAATATGGCAAGAAACCCTGAAAAAAATAGAAAAGTACAAACTCACACTGAAGGACCCCAAATATGGCTAGAAAACCTGAAAATGTGAAAAATGAGAAAATCACACTGCAGAACCCAGAATATGCCGAGAAACCCTGAAAAACGTGAAAATTAAAAATTCACACTGTTGGACACAGAATATGGCGAGAAATACTGAAAAACGTGGAAAATTTAAAATTCACACTGAAGGTCCTGGAATATGTCAAGAAAAGCTAAAAAACGTTGATAAGAGAAAAATCACACTGTAGGACCCAGAATATGACAGAAAAACCTGAAAAACGTGGAAAATTAAAAATTAACTCTAAAGTGCCCGGCATATGGCGAGAAAACCTGAAAAAGGAGGAAAACTCAAAACTCACGCTGTAGGACACAGAATATGTCGAGAAACCCTGAAAAATTAGAAAATTAAAAACTCACACTGAAGAACCCCAAATATGGCGAGAGAACCTGAAAAATGTAGAAAATTAAAAATTCACACTGAAGGACCCAGAACATGGCAATAACACCTGAAAAAGGAGGAAAATTCAAAACTCACTATGTAGGACCCAGAATATGGCAAGAAAAGCTGAAAAAGGAGGAAAACTCAAAACTCACACTGTAGAACCCAGAATATGGCGAGAAAACCTGAAAAAGGTGGAAAACGAGAATAATCACACTGTAGGACCGAGATTTGGAAAAAAAATTGAAAAACGTCGAAAATGAGAAAATCACACTGTAGGACCCAGAATATGCTGAGAAACCCTGAAAAACGTGGAAAATTAAAAATACACGCTGTAGGACCCAGAATATGGCTAGAAACCCTGAAAAAAGTAGAAAATTACAAACTCACACTGAAGACCCCTAATATGTCGAGAAATCCTGAAAAAGGTGGAAAATGAGAAAATCACTCTGTAGGACCCAGAATTGGGAAAAAACCTGAAAAATGTCGTAAATGAGAAAAATCACACTGTAGGACCCAGAATATGACAAAAAAACCCTGAAAAACGTGGAAAAATAAAAATACACGCTGTAGGACAGAGAATATGTGGAGAAACCCTGAATAACGTAAAAATTAACGATTCACACTGTTGGACAAAGAATATGGCGAGAAACCATGAAAAAAGTGGAAAATTAAAAATTCACACTGTATTACGCAAAATATGGAAAGAAATACTGAAAAACGTGAAAATTAAAAATTCACACTGAAGGACCTGGAATATGGCAAGAAAACCTGAAAACGTGAAAATGAGAAAATCACACTGTAGGTCCCAGAATATGATGAAAAAACCTGAAAAAAGTAGAAAACTAAAAATTCACACTGAAGGACCCAGAATATGTAGAGATAACCTGAAAAACAAGGAAAATTAAAAACTCACACTGAGGGACCCAGAGTATGGCGAGAAAACCTGAAAAAAGTAGAAAATTAAAATTTCACACTGAAGGACCCCGAATATGGGCAGAAAAACTGAAAAAGGTGGAAAATGACAATAATCACACTGTAGGACCCAGAATTGCGAAAAAACTTGAAAAGTGTCGAAAATGAGAAAATCACACTGTAGGACCCATAATGTGCCGAGAAACCCTGAAAACGTGGTAAATTAAAAATATACGGTGTAGGACCCAGAATATGGCGAGAAACCCTGAAAAAGTAGAAAATTAAAAACTCACAGTGAAATACCCCAAGAATTGCGAAAAAACTTGAAAATCGTGGAAAATGAGAAAATCACACTGCTGGACCCAGAATATGCCAATAAACCCTGAAAAACGTGAAAATTAAAAATCCACACTGTCGGACACAGAATATGGCAAGAATCATGAAAAAAGTGGAAAATTAAAAATTCACACTGAAGGACCCCTCATATGGCAAGAAAACCTGAAAAACAAGGAAAATTCAAAACTCACACTATAGGACCGAGAATATGGCGAGAAATATTGAAAAGGATGGAAAATGAGAATAATCACACTATATAACCCAGATTTGGAAAAAAAAATTAAAAAACGTCGAAAATGAGAAAATCACACTGTAGGACCCAGAATATGCCTAGAAACCCTGAAAACATGGAAAATTAAAAATATATGCTTTAGAACCCAGAATATGTCGAGAAACACTGAAAAATTAGAAAAGTAAGAAATCACACGGAAGGACACCAAATATGGCGAGAAAACCTGAAAAAGTTGAAAAATGAGAAAATCACACTGTAGGACCCAGAATTATGAAAAAACTGAAAAACGTGGAAAATGAGAAAAATACACTGCAGGACCCAGAATATGACGAAAAAAACTTGAAGAACGTGGAAAATTAAAAATACATGCTCTAGGACAAAGAATATGTTGAAAAATCCTGAAAAAATAGAAAATCATAAACTAACACTGAAGGATCCCAAATATGGAGAGAGAACCTGAAAAAAAGTAGAAAATTAAAAATTCACACTGAAGGACCCAGAATTGCGAAAGAACTTGAAAAACATCGAAAATGAGAAAATCACACTGTAGGACCCAGGATATGCCGAGAAACCCTGAAAACATGGAAAATTAAAAATACACGCTGTAGGACCCAGAATATGACGGAAAAACCTGAAAATCGTGGAAAATTAAAAATTAACACTAAAGAGCCAGGCATATGGCGAGAAAACATGAAAAACGAGGAAAACTCAAAACTCACGCTGTAGGACACAGAATATGTTGAGAAACCCTGAAAAATTAGAAAAATAAAAAATCACACTAAAGAACCCCAAATATGGCGAGAGAACCTGAAAAATGTAGAAAATTAAAAATTCACAGTGAAAGACCCAGAACATGGCAATAAAACCTGAAAAACGAGGAAAATTCAAAACTCACTATGTAGGACCCAGAATATGGCAAGAAAACCTGAAAAAGGAGGAAAACTCAAAACTCACACTGTAGAACCCAGAATATGGCGAGAAAACCTGAAAAAGGTGGAAAATGAGAATAATCACACTGTAGGACCGAGATTTGGAAAAAAAAATTGAAAAACGTCGAAAATGAGAAAATCACACTGTAGGACCCAGAATATGCTGAGAAACCCTGAAAAACGTGGAAAATTAAAAATACACTCTGTAGGACCCAGAATTACGCTAAGACTTGAAAAACGTAGAAAATGAGAAAATCACACGGCAGGACCCAGAATATGCAGAGAAACCCTAAAAAACGTGAAAATTAAAAATTCACACTGTCAGACACAGAATATGGCGAGAAATACTGAAAAACGTGGAAAATTAAAAATACAAGCTGTAGGACCCAGAATATGGCTAGAAACCCTGAAAAAAGTAGAAAATTACAAACTCACACTGAAGGACCCCTAATATGGCGAGAAATCCTGAAAAAGGTGGAAAATGAGAAAATCACTCTGTAGGACCCAGAATTGGGAAAAAACCTGAAAAACTTGGAAAATTAAAAATACACGCTGTAGGACCCAGAATATGGCGAGAAACCCTGAAAAACGAGGAAAACCCAAAACTCACGCTGTAGGACACAGAATATGTCGTGAAACCCTGAAAAAAGTAGAAAATAACAAACTCACACTGAAGGACCCCAAATATCGCAAGAGAACCTTAAAAATGTGAAAAATGAGAAAATCACATGGCAGGACCCAGAATATGCAGATAAACCCTGAAAAACGTGAAAATTAAAAATTCACACTGTTGGACACAGAATATGGCCAGAAATACTGAAAAACGTGGAAAATTTAAAATTCACACTGAAGGTCCTGGAATATGTCAAGAAAAGCTAAAAAACGTTGATAAGAGAAAAATCACACTGTAGGACCCAGAATATGACAGAAAAACCTGAAAAACGTGGAAAATTAAAAATTAACTCTAAAGTGCCTGGCATATGGCTAGAAAACCTGAAAAACGAGGAAAACTCAAAACTCACGCTGTAGGACACAGAATATGTTGAGAAACCCTGAAAAATTAGAAAAATAAAAAATCACACTAAAGAACCCCAAATATGGCGAGAGAACCTGAAAAATGTAGAAAATTAAAAATTCACAGTGAAAGACCCAGAACATGGCAATAAAACCTGAAAAACGAGGAAAATTCAAAACTCACTATGTAGGACCCAGAATATGGCAAGAAAACCTGAAAAAGGAGGAAAACTCAAAACTCACACTGTAGAACCCAAAATATGGCGAGAAAACCTGAAAAAGGTGGAAAATGAGAATAATCACACTGTAGGACCGAGATTTGGAAAAAAAAATTGAAAAACGTCAAAAATGAGAAAATCACACTGTAGGACCCAGAATATGCTGAGAAACCCTGAAAAACGTGGAAAATTAAAAATACACTCTGTAGGACCCAGAATTACGCAAAAACTTGAAAAACGTAGAAAATGAGAAAATCACACGGCAGGACCCAGAATATGCAGAGAAACCCTAAAAAACGTGAAAATTAAAAATTCACACTGTCAGACACAGAATATGGCGAGAAATACTGAAAAACGTGGAAAATTAAAAATACAAGCTGTAGGACCCAGAATATGGCTAGAAACCCTGAAAAAAGTAGAAAATTACAAACTCACACTGAAGGACCCCTAATATGGCGAGAAATCCTGAAAAAGGTGGAAAATGAGAAAATCACTCTGTAGGACCCAGAATTGGGAAAAAACCTGAAAAATGTCATAAATGAGAAAAATCACACTGTAGGACCCAGAATATGACGAAAAACCCTGAAAAACTTGGAAAATTAAAAATACACGCTGTAGGAAAAAGAATATCGAGAAACCCTGAATAACGTGAAAATTAACAATTCACACTGTCGGACAAAGAATATGGCGAGAAACCATGAAAAAAGTGGAAAATTAAAAATTCACACTGTATTACGCAAAATATGGAAAGAAATACTGAAAAACGTGAAAATTAAAAATTCACACTGAAGGACCTGGAATATGGCAAGAAAACCTGAAAAACGTGAAAATGAGAAAATCACACTGTAGGTCCCAGAATATTACAAAAAAACCTGAAAAAAGTAGAAAATTAAAAATTCACACTGAAGGACACAGAATATGTAGAGATAACCTGAAAAACGAGGAAAATTAAAAACTCACACTGAGGGACCCAGAATATGGCGAGAAAACCTGAAAAAAGTAGAAAATTAAAAACTCACAGTGAAGTACCCCAAGAATTGCGAAAAAACTTGAAAATCGTGGAAAATGAGAAAATCACACTGCTGGACCCAGAATATGCCGATAAACCCTAAAAATCGTGAAAATTAAAAATTCACACTGTCGGACACAGAATATGGCAAGAATCATGAAAAAAGTGGAAAATTCAAAATTCACACTGTATTACCCAGTATATGGCGAGAAATATTGAAAACGTGGAAAATTAAAAAATCACACTGAAAGACCCCCTCATATGGCGAGAAAACCTGAAAAACAAGGAAAATTCAAAACTCACACTATAGGACCCAGAATATGGCGAGAAATCCTGAAAAAGATGGAAAATGAGAATAATCACACTACAGAACCCAGATTTGGAAAAAAAAATTGAAAAACGTCGAAAATGAGAAAATCACACTGTAGGACCCAGAATATGACGAGAAACCCTGAAAACGTGGAAAATTAAAAAGATACGCTGTAGGACCCAGAATATGTCGAGAAACACTGAAAAATTAGAAAAGTAAAAAATCACACGGAAGGACCCCAAATATGGCGAGAAAACCTGAAAAAGTTGAAAAATGAGAAAATCACACTGAAGGACCCAGAATTACGAAAAAACTTGAAAACGTGGAAAATGAGAAAATCACACTGCAGGACCCAGAATATGACGAAAAAACTTGAAAAACGTGGAAAATTAAAAATACAAGCTCTAGGACACAGAATATGTTGAGAAATCCTGAAAATTTAGAAAATTATCAACTTACACTGAAGGACCCCCAAATATGGAGAGAGAACCTGAAAAAAGTAGAAAATTAAAAATTCACACTGAAGGACCCAGAATTGCGAAAGAACTTGAAAAACATCGAAAATGAGAAAATCACACTGTAGGACCCAGAATATGCCTAGAAACCCTGAAAACATGGAAAATTAAAAATACACGCTTTAGGACCCAGAATATGGCGAGAAACCCTGAAAAACGAGGAAAACCCAAAACTCACGCTGTAGGACACAGAATATGTCGTGAAACCCTGAAAAAAGTAGAAAATAACAAACTCACACTGAAGGACCCCAAATATCGCAAGAAAAACTTAAAAATGTGAAAAATGAGAAAATCACATGGCAGGACCCAGAATATGCAGATAAACCCTGAAAAACGTGAAAATTAAAAATTCACACTGTTGGACACAGAATATGGCGAGAAATAGTGAAAAACGTGGAAAATTTAAAATTCACACTGAAGGTCCTGGAATATGTCAAGAAAAGCTAAAAAACGTTGATAAGAGAAAAATCACACTGTAGGACCCAGAATATGACAGAAAAACCTGAAAAACGTGGAAAATTAAAAATTAACTCTAAAGTGCCTGGCATATGGCTAGAAAACCTGAAAAACGAGGAAAACTCAAAACTCACGCTGTAGGACACAGAATATGTTGAGAAACCCTGAAAAATTAGAAAAATAAAAAATCACACTAAAGAACCCCAAATATGGCGAGAGAACCTGAAAAATGTAGAAAATTAAAAATTCACAGTGAAAGACCCAGAACATGGCAATAAAACCTGAAAAACGAGGAAAATTCAAAACTCACTATGTAGGACCCAGAATATGGCAAGAAAACCTGAAAAAGGAGGAAAACTCAAAACTCACACTGTAGAACCCAGAATATGGCGAGAAAACCTGAAAAAGGTGGAAAATGAGAATAATCACACTGTAGGACCGAGATTTGGAAAAAAAAATTGAAAAACGTCGAAAATGAGAAAATCACACTGTAGGACCCAGAATATGCTGAGAAACCCTGAAAAACGTGGAAAATTAAAAATACACTCTGTAGGACCCAGAATTACGCAAAAACTTGAAAAACGTAGAAAATGAGAAAATCACACGGCAGGACCCAGAATATGCAGAGAAACCCTAAAAAACGTGAAAATTAAAAATTCACACTGTCAGACACAGAATATGGCGAGAAATACTGAAAAACGTGGAAAATTAAAAATACAAGCTGTAGGACCCAGAATATGGCTAGAAACCCTGAAAAAAGTAGAAAATTACAAACTCACACTGAAGGACCCCTAATATGGCGAGAAATCCTGAAAAAGTTGGAAAATGAGAAAATCACTCTGTAGGACCCAGAATTGGGAAAAAACCTGAAAAATGTCATAAATGAGAAAAATCACACTGTAGGACCCAGAATATGACGAAAAACCCTGAAAAACTTGGAAAATTAAAAATACACGCTGTAGGAAAAAGAATATCGAGAAACCCTGAATAACGTGAAAATTAACAATTCACACTGTCGGACAAAGAATATGGCGAGAAACCATGAAAAAAGTGGAAAATTAAAAATTCACACTGTATTACGCAAAATATGGAAAGAAATACTGAAAAACGTGAAAATTAAAAATTCACACTGAAGGACCTGGAATATGGCAAGAAAACCTGAAAAACGTGAAAATGAGAAAATCACACTGTAGGTCCCAGAATATTACAAAAAAACCTGAAAAAAGTAGAAAATTAAAAATTCACACTGAAGGACACAGAATATGTAGAGATAACCTGAAAAACGAGGAAAATTAAAAACTCACACTGAGGGACCCAGAATATGGCGAGAAAACCTGAAAAAAGTAGAAAATTTAAAACTCACAGTGAAGTACCCCAAGAATTGCGAAAAAACTTGAAAATCGTGGAAAATGAGAAAATCACACTGCTGGACCCAGAATATGCCGATAAACCCTAAAAATCGTGAAAATTAAAAATTCACACTGTCGGACACAGAATATGGCAAGAATCATGAAAAAAGTGGAAAATTCAAAATTCACACTGTATTACCCAGTATATGGCGAGAAATATTGAAAACGTGGAAAATTAAAAAATCACACTGAAAGACCCCCTCATATGGCGAGAAAACCTGAAAAACAAGGAAAATTCAAAACTCACACTATAGGACCCAGAATATGGCGAGAAATCCTGAAAAAGATGGAAAATGAGAATAATCACACTACAGAACCCAGATTTGGAAAAAAAAATTGAAAAACGTCGAAAATGAGAAAATCACACTGTAGGACCCAGAATATGGCGAGAAACCCTGAAAACGTGGAAAATTAAAAATATACGCTGTAGGACCCAGAATATGTCGAGAAACACTGAAAAAATTAGAAAAGTAAAAAATCACACGGAAGGACCCCAAATATGGCGAGAAAACCTGAAAAAGTTGAAAAATGAGAAAATCACACTGAAGGACCCAGAATTACGAAAAAACTTGAAAAACGTGGAAAATGAGAAAATCACACTGCAGGACCCAGAATATGACGAAAAAACTTGAAAAACGTGGAAAATTAAAAATACAAGCTCTAGGACACAGAATATGTTGAGAAATCCTGAAAATTTAGAAAATTATCAACTTACACTGAAGGACCCCCAAATATGGAGAGAGAACCTGAAAAAAGTAGAAAATTAAAAATTCACACTGAAGGACCCAGAATTGCGAAAGAACTTGAAAAACATCGAAAATGAGAAAATCACACTGTAGGACCCAGAATATGCCTAGAAACCCTGAAAACATGGAAAATTAAAAATACACGCTGTAGGACCCAGAATATGGCGAGAAACCCTGAAAAACGAGGAAAACCCAAAACTCACGCTGTAGGACACAGAATATGTCGTGAAACCCTGAAAAAAGTAGAAAATTACAAACTCACACTGAAGGACCCCAAATATCGCAAGAGAACCTTAAAAATGTGAAAAATGAGAAAATCACACGGCAGGACCCAGAATATGCGGATAAACCCTGAAAAACGTGAAAATTAAAAATTCACACTGTTGGACACAGAATATGGCGAGAAATACTGAAAAACGTGGAAAATTTAAAATTCACACTGAAGGTCCTGGAATATGTCAAGAAAAGCTAAAAAACTTTGATAAGAGAAAAATCACACTGTAGGACCCAGAATATGACAGAAAAACCTGAAAAACGTGGAAAATTAAAAATTAACTCTAAAGTGCCTGGCATATGGCGAGAAAACCTGAAAAACG